>NC_143432.1:6650625-6956750 GCF_059467195.1 Physcomitrium patens
TTCCTAGTAAACCACCAAGAGTTCAAGAAATTTACATTTGAAATGTATTGACATTCTGTCTCACTATTCATTTTTTGATGGAATTTGCTACATTGTTCACAAAGGCTTTGTGGTGGAATTTGCAAACAAAGTTGCAAACAAATATTCTAACAAAATTGATTGTTTTTTTTTTGTTTGCTTTTTTACTTTATTATGTAGAGTATGAATGACTAAAATATCTAGTTATATGTAATTATTAAGATTATATTCATTATTTATATATAATTATTTACATTAATATTTTTGTTATTTTTAAAATCATAATTTTAACATCATTAGCAGTCTATTAAATTGACACTAGCTATTTAATGTTTAATTGCATCTTTGATTCATTAATGGCTTTGTACACCTTTAATACTAAAAAAAGAACAAACAAAATTGTTTTGAAAAGACAATTGTATGCACCATTCAAATGACTATTATAATGGGTAGTTCTAAATGTTTTTCTCACTATTTATACCATGTTTGTTAATTTTTTGAAGTTTTAGTCTGAATCCAATTAAAATTAAAAATTTAAGTGCTGAAGAGATTTTTATGTTGGAGTTAAATAATTTAAGACAAATAAATTTGGAGTGTACAAGAAGTTCTCAAAATATGAAATTAAAGGTAATGACTTTATGAACCTATCCCACAACCCTTTTTACAAGGCAACATTATTATTTTAATACTATCTCCATTTAATATAACTTAACAAAGTTATAAAAAATTCACAGATTCAAAGGTGGCCTTGCATTATTAGATTTGAAAAGGTACAATGAGAAATTCTATCTGAATGTCTTATAAGATATTATATACATATTTTTAAAGTATACATATTAGTTGATATTTAAGAAAATCATGAATTAAGGTAATTTGACCAATTTTCAAATCTTTGTAATAGAGAAATAATCTAGTATAGTTTTACATTAAAATTTCAAATCCTGATTATAAACTAGTCATATTTTAGAATATCACTTTTAAAGAATCATAATGATTTGTGCAATACCATGCTTGCAATGATCAATATAAAATTGTGTTTAAAGTAAAATGTTATACAATCAGATCCCAATTATTATTTAATTTTTCCAATAAAAATTATGTGTAAATTGTTCATGTGTTGGATTAAAGTAAATTTTTATTTTGATGGATAAGGTAGATAAATTTGTTACATTTACTTACTTGAAGAAAATCAACTATTGCTTTGTAAATCATTAAGAGTTTAGTGCATGAAATATAATAATAGATTAGTTTTATTTTAAATGATAAAATTGATGTGATAACATACTACATAGCTAACAAATTAGAGCAATATATTGTTTATATTTTCTAATTTTAGTATTTATAACTATAAGATTAAGTTTTAGAACAATAATCATTTGTATTAATGATATAAAATCTTGTCAAAACAAAGTTATTGTTAGATTGGCAAATATTATTAGTTTTAAACCAAACTAATTAAATCCTTTAACAAGATTCTAGTAAATATGTTTTTACATTTTTTTAAAAAATAATATACATTGTTATACAAGAAATACATGATATAATAGTATAAAAGTAATTACAAGATTTCAAGTATTTATTTTCTTTTATTTATCTAAATACTAACTTTATTATTCTACAGTATCCTTTAAATGTAATACAAAAAGATTTTTGTTAAAATAAAAATTATATAACATATTAATTTATTTGATATTAAAAATATTATTAAAAATATTAATTTTATATTTGTTATTAATAAAAATTATAAATTTAAATTACTTAAATAATTAAAAATCATATTATTAATATTTTATTATTGATATTTTTTTATTAGCATATTAGTTTCTAATATAATAGTGTTTAAATATCAAATCTCATTAATTCATTAGAATAAAACACTAAATATCTTTGAAGTCAAAATTCGTTTTTGAACTACTTAGTATAATAGTTTTTTTATGAATTATTAATTGATATGATTATTTTATTTCTTATATGTTATTGGATTTTTATTTTGTAAAAGAAAGTTATATTAGATGTCTATATTACTTAAGTAAATAGAAATAAATAGAAATAAATAGAAATAAGTAGAAACATAATAAGTAGGTAACATCTTTATGAAGGAACATAAAAAAGCTTTCTAGATATAGATTGGATCAAAATATTATCCTAAATATACTACATTTCTATTAAGATATTTTATAGAAGATTTTTATTTTTAAAAAGTAATTAAAAAAAAAACTTCTAATATAGATGCTTAAATTGTAAGTCTTGTAGTATTTAGAAAATGTCACATGATCTTTTTGGTATTTGTGTGGATACACTATTCATGTGTGTATCTAATTTTAATTCTTGGCATTAGAATTTGTAGTATACAATGTTACCTCTCATAAGTTTTAAGGTTGGTTCACCTTCCCAAAACATAACTTATATGAGGTTAAAACTTACGAGATTTTGCCAAAATCATGAATGTGCTCAAGTATCTACTTATTGCTAGCCTAGTATTTTTTTCTTGTGTATACTCAACACCTGTACGACTTATATAATATTATGCTTTACAAATGCCTAGCGATTGTTGATTTGCAAGGAGAAGAATGCATAGCCTCCAATCTTATAGATGACTCTTGGAGAGTGGACCAAAATCGAATTTAAGCTTATGAAAGCACCCTCATAAGTTGCTATTAGCAAAATCTTGAAGAAACAAAATGAGTACAAAGCCATAGATTAGGACCAACTTCAAGCAAAGCGCCTATGAATAGTTCTCTTTTTCAACTTCAAAGAATCACTTGCTCTATGGATTTTGCAACGGCAATCTCAAAATATATTGTTGTTAGTTGAACTCATTAAGAAGCAGAATCAATGCTTTGCAAAGATGTTTGCGATCTCCAAAGTCAAAATAGAGCTTTCAAATGGCTTGTTTGAATTTTTTTTTCTTGCTTCAAGCTAAAAGTAATGAAAATGCATGGAGAAGCAATTTTAGCTGAATCAAGTTGGTATTAATGCAGCAATATATGCTCTACATTCTCGTATTGTGAGTTATGATTTTTGCAATGTATATAATATGGATGAAAGGGGACTATTTTAGAGTATAGTGCCAAATTAAACTATTATTCAACAACAAATTATTAGCTAGAAGAAGAAAATTGCATAGGTTACCATTACATTCACATCCAATGTTAATAGAACCTACAAATTGCCGCCATTTTTTATTGGCTATGCCCACAAGCCTAGTTGCTTCAATTGTTGTACACACAAACAATTGGATTTTTATTATTGGTTCAATAAGAAGGTGTGAATGACTAGAATTTTTTTCTAAGAATGGTTCAAAAATCTCAACAAAGAGATGGAGAAGGCACATTGGTAGATCCTACTCCTTATGGACAATGCACCATCATACATTACAAACAAGTAGATTTCTTCCAACATCAATATCTATATACTTCTTCCAAATGCAACTTCAAAGATCCAGCCAATTGATGCTAGAATCATTGTAGTACTCAAGTGGTACTACCGGAGCTTCTATTTGTAGAATGTACTTAACTAGGACGAGCAAAATGACATCAACTTATACAAAATCAATGAATTGATGGCAATGTGGTCGTCACTTGCAGCTTGAGTAGAAATATCTCTAATAACAATATAAAATTATTTTCAACATCTTAGATTGTTTAAAGAGGCACTTGAAGTTGCAAAAATCAATGGTGAAGAAACAATCAAAGAAGAGTTGGTGGGCATAATTTGAGGTCTTTCATTACAAAATCCAATATCAATCAAAAACCTATTCAACTCAATTGAAGAAAATAGTACATATATTGAGCTAAATAATCATGAAAATTTTGAGCTTATTCATCATCTATATATAGAGGAAGGTGAAGGTATTGACAACACTCTTGAAGAAGATTGTGTGCCAACATTATTCATGTGTATGGAGAAGTTGCTGAGCCTTTTCATGGTTATTTCTATGCTAGATGTTGGCAATGTGGGTAAATACGCTATCTACAAGACCCTTTATGACACTCAATAGAAGCTACGTACAAAAACCCTCTAGCACAACACACTAGATTTCTAACTAAGCTAGATTCTTTACAATTTACACCTTCCTTAAAGTTATAGCCTTCTGTTTTTTTCATTCCTAGCCATAACTGATAACTTACAAGAATTATAACTTAATTGTAGTGTAATCAATTTTTCAAAACTTGTCGAAGGTTACAATATATTAGGAAATAACTTATAAGAGATAATATTGCATATATAATTTTTTAGGAAATAAAATAAAATAATAATATAAGTTATTATTTATTCTCAATTAATATGCTATATTGAGATTTAAGTTTCATTCAAATATTATCAAATTTTTTTAATATGTACAAAATATTTAATTTAAAAATAAAATAACATCCTAATTCAACTACATCTATTTTAAATTGTCTCTATTGCAAATATTAGCTTAGATGTATTTTTTCTTTTTTAGTTTTTTGTAGTATGTGTGTATATATATATATATATATATATATATATATTTCTTTTAGTTTTATCCACATTAAGTTAATTATCCACATTAAGTTAATAATAACATGCTACATATATATATATATATATATATATATATATATTTCTTTTAGTTTTATCCACATTAAGTTAATAATAACATGCTAAATATATATATATATATATATATATTTAAATAACATAGCTTAAATAAAATTAATCAAATGATCTTGGATTCTGTTTCCTTATTTTTTACTGAATAATACAATTCATAAATTTCAAAGATGCCTAATCAAGAATCAAATCCAATATCCTTATCCAAGAATGTAATCAATGGAAGAAATAATTCTTAAATCTTAAATCCTAGAGAACAAAACCCAAACTCCTCACTTGGTGACAAATCATAACCCTTAAATCCTAAACCCTCTAAGCAGGAACGAAAGTCGATGAACAGATGTCATGTTCCTTCAATGCAAAGGCTGGCAGAGGCCCTAAATTAAATTAAGGTAGGCAATCCTTGATCACGACCAGAAATTCTCAGGAAGGGTGAGAAAGAGAAATGGAGCGGTGACTACATTGAATGAAAAGGACTTGTTCAACTCTGCTATGGTACCTGAATAAAATCTAGTCTCAACATTCTATAGTATTTTGCAAGAGTGCTGTATTGCGATCAAGAAATCTGATCATCACATTGGGAAGCTGATCCCATAAGACGTTCATTGTAGCAGAATTTCAAACTAATTGGAGTATGTATGCTCATTTGATGCAACTGATAATATTAAAAAGAAAACATTCACTGTTACAATTCGAATATATGTTACACAGCTGGATGTGAACTCCAATCAACACGTTATTTTGCACAATATATTACACTTCATATATATGTTTAGATATATATATTCATGTATACAAGTATACATACTTTGAAAGCAGTTTCCATTACCCTCAACTGCGTGTAATAAAATTCAAAGATAAAAACGGATCAAATGATAGGATAAAATTTAACCAAACTACGTTGTTTTTGTTTTCCCTGAAATGCTTTCGACAAACATGTATCACTTGACGTGGAGGGAGACGAAACGTACAATTGGATATCTTATGGCTACCTATGAGGTGGATGTGTGATACATTTACGAACTCACATTCTACACATGCGGGGCCATACCCGATGTGCCTGACATCATGAAGTACCAAATGGATGCTGTAACAACTCCCAACAAAAACACGAACACAAAACCATTCCCATACCGCTTGGTAATGTGCCTTTGAGGTTGGCTTCTTGCACTACACTGATCACAGTCTGCTTGGTTGCAATTCTCGGTGCAAGGTCTCCATGTTCCAGATAGGACTCCTTGGTGCAACCTCCCTTCAGTATAGTCCATCACAACAGCCTGCACACGCTTGGAACCATTTTCAGAGCTCGAACAGGTTACGTGTAAAGCAATCAGATGTGAATCAGAAGTTTTCACGTAGGTGCTGGTGAAGCCAGGTGATTCAACAGCTGAATCTGGAGATATTGGCAGAAGACCATGCATTCTTGAAGGTTTTTCGGGAGGATTTTGTTCACAGTCTGCAGCTTGCGGAGAAGGTGTAGGCACATCCTTAGGTCTCTGCCTATCATTTACAGGAGCATGTGTAGCGAACGTCATATCCGGTTGCGTCTGGAAAGGTGTAGCCTCATCCTGAGTTAGAGCAGGCTGCTCTTTACTAATTGACGAAAGTGGCGACCCTTTAATACTAGTCCCGATATCTGCACAAATAAGTTAAATCCCATCAAAACCCAGGTATGATAGCTCTATTGATAGTGCCGCATGATAATCCTGCAGAAAATGCTTAAGTTGGCAGTAGATTTTCAAAAGTCTGGTGAAAACCTTGAATTAAAACCAGTACCTTCAGATGAATCTGTGACATCACAATTGCCTTCACTTGCCAAATCTACTTGTCCAAAGTCCATCAACAATTCTTCTGAAGATCTGTGGAGGTCGAGATCTGGAGATTTATCTTTGGAGTAATGCTCAGAAACAAAGGTCATCGAATCTCCAGATGACTCACTCGTGTGGAAGATCTTGGACACGCCATTGGAAGTCGACACAGACTTAAAGATATCCATCGACTTGTTGCCCGGCGCTTCACGCCGCACCAATCGTATTCTACGGGCAACATCACCCTGAGAGTCTAATTGCGCCATTGCTGAAAAACCTTTCCTAGGGATCAACTGAATTCCAGTATCTCCCGGATCAAAAACCCCTCCACATGGTATCATCAAACTCTTGTCAATACCAGTGCCCTCCACAGAATCAGGAGGAAGAATTCCAACCTTTAAGTCATTCGCATAGTCGAAATCGCCCACAACATTCTCGCCTGACATCAAGTTCTGGTCGATAATTGATTCCTTCCAAGATTCACCCCCTACATCATACGTAGGTTGCTGCAATAATCGGAGGTCCTCCTCCGTAAACAAATCTGCAAAATTGGCAGAATTGGTATTAACCATTTCAGGGAAACAAAATTGTCCATCTTCGTAACTCATAGGGCCGGGGTTCCCATACAAGTTCTGGTCGATAGGGAATTCCTTCCAAGATTCAGCCCCCGTGTCATACATAGGTTGCAGCAATGATTTGAGGTCCTCCTCCGAAAGCAGATCTTCAAAACTGGCTTGACTGGTACCAAGCATTTCAGGGAAAAAAGATTGCCCATCTCCACAGCTCATATGACCCGGGGTCCCATACAATAATTTTGCCCTTCCAACTTCAGAAAAAAAATCATCTCGGCTTGAAGTTTGCGTGGGCAGTGCTTCAGGTTTGATCATCACAGCCGGCTCCGGCTCCAAATCGATCGAGGAGGGCTGGACCTGTTCATGAGTAGAGGTGCAAGGTTCTTCATGTGAAGGAGAACAGGGTTCCTCGATGAACGGGGCTCCATACTGAGCTCCGTTATTGGGCCCAAGACCACTCTTGTGAAAGACGCGAGCAAGAACATAAGGCTCCTGTCTCTCCTTCAAAGATTCATAAAACTTATCCTCCATGCGGTACTCATGCATAACCCAATCAGTACGTTCACCGTTGGGAGCTCTACCCGTGTAATACACCAGAGTTTTCTTCATGCCATTTGCATACTTGCACCGAATACATCTATCCTTCCCTGTCGACTTCCAGTAACCCAATTCTGTTGCTCGGTTGGTGCGAGAACCGCTTGGATACTTCTTGTCACGTGCATTATAGAAGTACCATTCCCGGTCGTTACTTCCATTCACAGACCTCACTGGCAAGTCCCATGGCTCCATCTTATAGAGGTCCACTACTACGATCGGATTCACATCAAAACGCTCGCCATTTATTTTCCGCTTCAAGAAATGCGCCACTAGCTCCACATCAGAGGGGGAGAATCGGTAACCAGGGGGAAGGTCAGTGACGATCATTGCGTCTCGGACGGTTTGTCAAATTAAAAAGTATTTCCAATACAAACCCAACAACACCCACTTCAATTATTCCCTCAAATTCTAGGGTCCAACACAGTAGTGAAAGCAATCGCATTCCACGTCAACGATACTTGAAACCAACGATCATGTGCAAAACCCACCACCACCACCACCGAAGATGGCTTCCGAAACTAGCTATGGCGGACCACGCAGAGAAATCCACTGCCAAAACAACCCACACGAAGCTGCTAGACAGCGAAGCCGGAATCGGTTCAAGGTGGAGGCAGGGGGGAACAACTGAGACAAGTTCTCATGAGAATTTGAGAAGAAATGGGAGCCGAGCAAAGCTACTGCTGCTTATTTAACTTGACAGGCTAACAAGCAGACGATCTGCACGGAGGCGCTTTCAAAGAGGCCTCAATTACATTCATTCAGATGCGCCGGGTACCTACTGCTCGGAACCAGCCCAACGAAACTTGCAGAGCAAGGCGGGCGGAACATCTCGTCCTTGCCATTACGATACCAACAACGATTCCCCCGATTACCCTGGAATCGTTGAATTATTTACACTACTCCACTTCGGTACAGACTTTTTTTGGGGTTCATGCTCGCCTCTATCTCCAGTTATCTACCTTCTGATTGGCAGACCTTTGACTAGTTCGTGAGAGTTTTACTCGCGTGGTGGTTGAGGGCAACGCCACCACGATCCCCTCACCCTTGAGTGCTGGTTTGCTATGATATGTATATTGTAGCAATTATATGTATATGAATATGACCATTACTTCAAAATATTTTTAATAGAAAACTTCTTGCTACAGACAAACTACATAAAACTATAAAAAAATTCCTGTTTAGTGTCTTAGTATCAAAGACATGTAGAATTTGTATTTGACCAGGTTTGAATCTTTCACAACACAATCATGACATTAAACTAAGTGAAATGTTGAAATCCTTTTCTAACATTGTGGAAGCAACCACATAAATCCATTGGTGCATGGTACCGATTGAGTGAACAAACAAAAAATGACAACATAAAACCAAAACAGTCAATAAAGGTTGTATCACAAGCACAAAATGATACTGAGTATGTGAATTGCTATTGTTAAGATGCTCAGATAAAGGGAGCATGTCGGCGGGTGATTGGAGCTGTTCGTGTGCAGCTGATTGATAGTCCACTGCAGCAGTGGCCTCCCAAGCAACATAAATGCGCAGGTGCCAATGTCTCCGCGCATTCATCCCCCTCCACATTAGAATGGGACCAGAGAAGCAGAATGAAGTATTCAAATCACTCCCTGCACAGAAGTGCGACTGCATTCTGATCATACCATCGAAGTCGCGAAAAGCAGATTGCAATAAAAAAAATTATTTATCCTTCTAGAGACAATTATGTACATGTTGCGTTGCCGCATGAAATTGTGATCAGTGATCTAGATAACAGCCACGGGAATGAATTTCGGCATGACGGACCATTGAGGTTCCAAGGCGATCGCTCGTGATCCTCGATACGAGCTCAACATTTCTGGGTCGTTGCAGGATGTGGCTGAAGTGCCCTCGCTGGCATTGGGTTCCGAGCTTAGAAGGGGATGGCGCCAGAAACACGGGGATACACGACGCGGTTAGGGTGGTGCAGCAGACGCCGTGCCTTCTGTTTCCTGAAGCAGTACAATGCAGCGCCCAGCGGCCATTCCACCACGGCGGTGACTAGAAACGCCACCACTCCCAGCGTCGGACCTACGATCTTGCACCGACACGGGTTCTGCCTCGTCCCACACTGCACACACAACGGAATAGCCATCTGTCGCTGTCTCTCTTCCTCTCTCCCTGACTCGAAAACCCTAAACGTTCCTGCTCTCGCTTGTTCCTCTCGATCACTGCCTCCCAACCCAAAATCCAATACCCAGTTTGCAAAATGGTAGGAGGATGCGCAACAGCTGCAGATCAGTGAAACCCCGAGTACTTGAGACGATGGAAGCTTGACAGTATTGGTCAATTATCCCATAATCTTTGTTTATATCGAAGGCCTTGAGCGCAGCTGGATCGGCACGTGGCCCTCCTCTCTGTCCCAACTGAAAGCGTCACGGAGTACTAGATATTTTACTTCACCGTCAACCCTCCACAATCTCAACGACGCGTGTTGCCGCTCGGTGTCGTTCGATTCTTTTCGACTTGGCTTGGACGTCCGTCGTCGAGTCTCGTTGATGTAGCGGACTCTCGTCGTACTCGACGACGGACCCATGCTTTTGAGGATGTTCAGTTTGTCCTTCATCTTGAGTATTGGTGTAATTTCATCCACGTGATCTATGATTAGGTGGAGGTGTGGATGATAATCTTGTTGGAAATGGTTGAGAAGCAATAAGAATATTATCACACATCAAATGTTTCTAATAATTGTTTTGCAATCTTATCAAAAAATATCTACAAGAATAGAATAAATATTCAAATATAAATATCAAGTAATATGTGGTTTGTTTACAAAACATGCCAACTATTACACAAGCTAATGACTTCTTGTGTTAAAGATAGTTTAATATATTTTCTATTGCACCTCTTATGTCTGTATATGTTACAAGAAGAGATTGCATTCATATTTTTTTTATAATTATTTATTTATTTATCTGTATTTTATAGTGTAATTAAAAGATATAATTGATTTTTTATAAGAATTTTAAGCACATGTAATAAGAGAAAAAATAAAAAAAAATAAAATTGCTTCTATCATCTCTTCTAATGTTATCAAGTGTTTTCTTATTGTAATTGTTTCTATAGTTTAGCTTGTTTATCTTATAATAAATATCTATATTATTCTAATAAATAGAAACAAATAGAAGTATGTAGAAATAAGTTAGGTAGATAACATCTTTTTAAGAAGTATCAAAAAATATTTTTTAATTTCTAATTCTAACTTTTAAATTTTTATAGATATGATATGTTGATATAATATTTAAAAGTTTTTTTTTTTTTTTTTTTTTTTTTTTTTTTTTTTTTTGATTTTAGAAAGTTGTGGAAGAAACAACTTATAACTTTGATGCTTGAGCCATAAGTTTTGTAGTTCTTATGAAACTTCCACATGGCTTTCTTGGATGCAAAAATAATATTATTTTTAATTTTTTAGCATCTTTTTTTGTTAGTTTGATTTTTTTAGATATGCCAAGTGAATCTACCTTTTTTTAATATTGGCTATAAGTTTCATGATTATTAGAAAACTTCTACATGACTTTTTTGGATGCTGGTCCTTAAAAAACTTTTACATAGATTTTTTAATAGTTAGTATATAAGGATGTAAGAATAATGTCATCTTTAGTGTTATTAGCATCCTTTTTGTTGTTTTGGTTTTTAGTACAAAAACCTTTAAATTTTTAGTATTTAACAATAGATATTCTAATGTACTTTGTCTCTTATATTTTTATTATTAAAATATAACTTAGATTTATATTCTTCACACTCTTTCTATTAAATCTAAAAATATTGTAATATTAGCTTTAAAAGTACAAAAATCTTACAAAATTCTAATTCTTGCAAATAAAATCTAAATAAGTTACTTGCTTGAGATGTCTACTGATTTTGATTTTTAATATAAGAATAAATAATAATAGCATAATAAATTTAAGAATTTATTAAAGCCATATCTCAATTTTATTAATGCCACATTTTTCTTCCCACTTCATGATTTATTTTGTACATGTCCTCCATCTCCAACCTCATTTCCAATCCCATTCTCAGATCCTATTTCCAACCTTCATTTCATATCTCCAACTCCACTCTTAGCTCCTATTTCCAACTCTCATCTCATGTTCTTAACTTCGTTCTCGGCATCCATTCCATATCTCCAACTCTACTCTTAGCTCCTATTTCCAACTCTCATCTCATGTTCCTAAATTCGTTCTCGGCCTCCATTCCATATCTCCAACCCTATTTTCAGCCTCTATTCTATGTTTTTAATGCCATTTCTAGCTTCCATCTTATATCTCTAACTTTGTTTCTGTCTTTGTTCCCTATCTCTAGCCCCATTTTTAGTCCTCATTCCTAGTCCTTGATTCCATTCCTAGCCCTCATCCTTTGTCTTTGACTTTGTTCCTACTCTCCATCATTTATTTCAAGTCCCATTCCTAGTCCTCATCCTCTGTCTTTGGCCTCGTTCCTACTCTCCATTATTTATCTCCAATCCTATTCTTAGCCCTAGTCCTCTATCTTTGGCCTCGTTCTTACTCTCCATCATTTATTTTTAGCCCTATTTCTAGTCCTCGTCTTCTATCTTTACCCTCATTCCTACTTTCCATCATTTATTTCCAATCCCATTCTTAGCCCTCATCCTCTTTCTTTGGCCTCATTCATACTCTCCATCATTTACTTCTAGTCCTATTTCTAGCCCTCGTCCTCTATCTTTGGCCTCGTTCCTACTCTCCATCATTTATCTTCAGCTCCATTCCAAGCCTTCATCCTCTGTCTTTGGCCTCGTTTCTATTGTCCATCATTTATCTCCACCTCCATTCCTAGCCCTCGTCCTCTTTCTTAGGCCTCATTCCAACTCTCCATCATTTATCTCCAATCCCATTCTTAACCCTTGTCCTCTGTCTTTGGCCTCATTCCTAATTTCCATCATTTATGTCCAGTCCCATTCCTAGCCTTCATCCTCTGTCTTTGGCCTCGTTCCTATTGTCCATCATTTATCTCCAACTCCATTCCTAGCCCTCGTCCTCTTTTTTTGGCTTCACTCGTACTCTCCATCATTTTTCTCCAATCCCATTCTTAGCCCTTAATTTTTGTCTTTGGTTTCATTCCTAATTTCCATCATTTATGTTCAGCCCCATTCTTAGCTGTCATCTACTGTCTTTGGCCTCATTCCTATTGTCCATCACTTATATACAACTCAATTTCTAGCCCTCGTCCTCTTTCTTTGTCCTCATTCCTACTCTCCATCATTTATCTCCAATCCCATTCTTAGCCCTTGTCCTCTGTCTTTGGCCTCATTTCTATTATCCATCATTTATCTCCAGCTCCAATCTTAGCCTCCGTCCTTTGTGTTTGGCCTCATTCCTACTCTCCATCATTTATCTACAGTCCCATTCCTAGCCCTCATCCTTTGTCTTTGGCCTCATTCTTATACTCCATAATTTATCTCCAGCCATTCCTAGCCCTCGGCCTCTTTCTTTGGCCTCATTCCTACTCTCCATCATTTATCTCTAAATCCATTCTTAGCCCTTATTCTCTGTCTTTGGCCTCGTTCCTAATTTCCATCATTTATGTCCAGTCCCATTCTGTAGAATAAGTAGTTATTTGCTGAATTGTAGATACTTAGTTTATAGTATAAACATGGATAGATGACTGTTGAAAAGGTAGTTCAGTAGGTAAAATGGATGAATAGTTAGGAAAAACACTTTTTATTAGAGATGTAGTAGTTGGTATCTCGTGGTAGCATAAGGAGGATGGTAGAGAGGAAGTAAGGGCCAGACTCTGATAGTGTGAGCAGGGGTAAGTTTGGTGCTACCTCTTTTCTTTTGTTTGTTATTTTCTTTGAATAAGAAGATTAAGAGTTTTTGAATATTATGAAAGTGAATTATGGAATGGAAGTATGATTGTTATTAAATGGGAAGAAGAAAGATTGAATGCTGAAATTTGATTGTAGTTCAGAAGAGAGAATGAGTCTGTGTTTGTGTGAAACACTATAATGTGAAGGCAGTTAATGGTGAAGAACTCTAGAGTTTGGATTATAGTATAATTATGTCCTATCATTTAGGATAGTGCGGGATTACACGTTGTTGTTATCAGTGATGGTGGAGTATTATTAGGAAGTGGAAAGCATTGTAGTGTTCCCTGGGTGTTTTAAGTAGTGCGGAATACAATTAATTGTGTGACCCTAACGTGTAAGCTCATGCGGTATTCTTTCCCTGTGTTTGAATTTCCATATACAGGTTTTCTCTGATTAGATTAGTTAGAGTAAGTAAAACGACAATCACATTTTGGTGCCGCTGCCGGGAAAATTGATAATAGCATGAAGTGTTAGGTATTAACTGCCAGTTGAAGTAGATGGAAAATAGGTAGCAGTCGCAAAAGAATATAATGAAAGAGTATGGTTATTAAGAATGAGAACTTAACAGTAAAGAAAATACGGCAGTCAAGAGAAAGAATAGAGAGATCGCAAGCAAGAAATTTGTTGCGGAACGAGCAACAAAGAAAGTTAAAAAGGAATCATAGACAAAGCTGGATTAAGCCATGGTTGCATGCCTGTTGTCATATTCGAGCATACCCACAAGCTAATCGACATCTAGTATTTCAGAAGTATATATCGTTAGAGAAATTGCCAAGAGCACTTGCGGAAAATTTGGTCAATAGGCCAGGGTTTCTTTTGAGACCGTTAACTAAGAGTGGGGGAATCACAAAAGAGTTGGGTACTCCATTGTGTACGTTTCTAATAGCGGAAACTACCAATTCCGTCAAAACTGGTTCCATAGAGTGGCATAAATTATTGATCAATAAGGGCCAATTCAGTGTGTTTCAAAATCCATCATTCTCACCTCCTATTCAACCAATAAACTTGTTCAAGGATAATAATAGCAAATTGAGCAAGGTGGAAAGTTCGGAAAATATATTTGGGAGAGACACAGACTATATTAACAAATTATTAAGTGTCACATTGTCAAATTCAATGATGACGGGAGGTCGAGCGATTACCATAGCAGTACAAATGGGTACTGTGAGTGATCGCACAACTAGCGTGGCTCCATTACCTACTTTTAGGGGCTTTCCGGGTGCGGATCCAGATCAACATTTGTCGTAGTTTTTGACAGCCTGTCTTGCCAATAATGGGAGAATCGAGGATATTTGGTTACGATGGTTGTCAGCAATCTTAAAGGATATGGCATTTGAATGGTATAACCGTCAACCAGTTGGTCAATTTTTGAACTGGGAAGCATTGAAGAATGTTTTTTTGACCCATTTTTGACCAATTGGTTTTGAAGACTGTCTTCGAGGAAGATTAATGAACAGCAAAATGATCCTAGGAGAGGCGGTGGAAACATACTATGGTCGAGTGGCTGATATACTTAGTAAGTGGCCGAACAACCAAATATCGAAGGCATTTATATTATCTATATTAATAAATGGTTTGCACCCACTAGAGCTAAAAATGTTTGTAAAAGAAGCTCAACCAGTTACGGTATCTGCATCCCTTTATAGAGCCAAGGTTTGGGAGGAATGCCATTATGATCAGTTTTTAACTGCGTGTGCCATGATGATACGAGTTCAAAGCAATTATCAATATCCGGCTTTGAACGGATCAGTGGATAGTTATCCACAGATGATCGAAATAGTCGCCCATTCAAGTGCCAATACTCAAGGGCCAGTTAATGTTACTCCATTGCAAGCTTTACCACCGCAAGTCACAACAGCATATGCTCCATATTTTCCATATCAAACACAAGAGTCAACTTTGGCAGAAAAACAAATAATACCAGCTTCAAAAGATTCCAATGAAGCCTTGTTATTGAACTTGACGAAGAAAATGGAGGAAATGGTCGTTAATATGGCCAAAGATAAGGAGAAGAGGCAAAAGCCAACCAATACTAGGACTAATGTATGGTGCAATAATTGTCAGGGCCACAATCATTTGGTAACGAAATGCCCGTCACCTTCACAAGTGTTGGGTAAATGTACATTTTGTGGAGGGAAGCACTTAACCGCTAATTGTTGGAATTTGCAAAGACAACAACAATTCAGTAATCCGACCATGATTCCACCAACTCCATGGGATGTCAATCAAGTTCAAATAGAAAATACATTTGGATGGCATAGAAATCGATCTAACTGACAAAATCGAGCAGTCAATCATTTTTAGAATTCCACTTATAATCAGGGGTTTGTATCAAATCCTCAGAATTATGGTAAAGAGCAGTATGGCTATCAGCCATATGCTCCATCGATGCCATTGAACCAAGTACAACCGAGACAACCAGGATCATTTTCTCAACCTACATGGAACAAACCTAGTAGGTATATACCGGTGGAGACACCCAATATGCCTGATGGGGGTGCAAAAAGACCATTGCGTTGTTTCTGTTGTAGACAGATTGGTCATTATGCCAATGAATGTCCCAATCCAAGAGCCAGTGATGATTATGTACCAGTTTGTGGGAATTGCAAGCAGTCAGGGCATACGTATCAGCAATGTAATGATCCATTCAATTTCAATAATCGGGATCAGCAGATCCAGAGTCCAGGAAAAATGGAGGGGATAAATCGAGGTCCTCAAGACTTTCCAGTAAATCGGGTGGAATGTGTCCATATCGTTCTTACTAGGAGTCAGCAAAAAAGAAAGGGCCAATCACACCCAATTACGGATCCATCCCATTCAGGCCCTGATTTAGTTGCGAAGCCCAATGAGGTCCCAATTATGGAGTCTTCAGTTCCGTCTCGAGCCGGTCTGTTCCCACCGTAATTCCAAGAAGCATCATATCCGTTGAAAGATCTCCTTGGGAAAGGTAGATCCAAGGAAGCTCAAGTTGGTGTTCCAATTCCAAGTCGAGGACGGCAGAATAATTTACCTCACGAAGTTAAACTCAAACCCATGAAATGGAAGAGGGCATTGGGAATTATCCTAAATATGGAACCCTATGATATTTTAAAGGATTTGGGTACTATTCGGCCTTCAATTTCTATGAAGCAACTTCTAGCAGTCGCACTAGAGTGTCATTCTACCTTGAATTCATCCCTAACAAGACATCGGCATCGTAATATGGAAGTTTGTGAAGTTAGTTTGAACCCTGATCCAGGTGCACCAACCATTGATGTTTTGATTGATGGTGTTTTGATCTCTAGCCTCCAGGTAGATGGAGGTTCCAGCGTCAATTTAATGAACGCTGATATAATGGATGCTTTAGATCTGGAACAATTAGTCCCCACGACATTGGTATTACGGATGGCAGATCATAGCCGAGTTAAGCCAATGGATATTTTATGGAGTGTTCAAACTATAATTGCAGGTATTGCAAATGAAATTGACTACATTATCTTTCGCTTACAATGTTCGACTTTATCGTACTCTATTTTATTGGAACGACCTTGGCGTGTATCAAGCAAAGGCCAAGAATGATTGGGATCGGGGTACTTTGACAATTGGTAAGGGCATAGATAAAATGGTGTTACAAATGTACCCAATACGCTAGCACAGGGAGTCTCAGTTGCCAGTATCTGAATTGACGTCGGACGAACAGCTTAGCTCCGAGGATGACACAAAAGTACCAAGTACGGAGGCCAATGTGGAGGCAACACAGCACCCTGAGGTGGTGTACCAATGTGGAGGTCCGGAGGAGTACTTGATATACCCGAAGGATTCGGAAAACTTTGCTTATGTTAGTATTGACTGAAAACCTCCGCACGATGTGCACCATGTTAGTGCCCTCGAGACGAGATTCATTACTTCGCATATGTCGGACATACCGATTAACTTTAAATCACTGCGGGAATTGAAACAGAGTATTGTTGCTGAACCTGTATGTCAAACTATTAACTTAGTGACCACGGCCGAACCTCGGCTAATTAAGGTCTACGAAGGTATTAAGGAACAAGAGTTGACCTGTTGGACAGACTTTTTCTTACATCATAAATCTGCTTTTGCTTGGACTTATGATGATCTACAAGGTATCCCCGTTGATGTTTATGAACATCGTATCATATTGGAAGAAAATGCTAAACCGGTACGCCAGAGGCAACATCGCCTTAATCCTAAATATTTCCTTATGGTGAAGGAAGAATTGGACAAGCTTCTTGCGGTGGGTTTCATTTACCCGGTACCGAATAGTGAGTGGGTTTCTCCAATTGTGATGGTGCCGAAAAAGAACGGAAAAATCCGAATTTGTCAAGATTTCTGGAAACTTAATGCAGCCACCAAGAAAGATTACTTTCCGTTACCATTCACGGATAGTATATTGGACGCCGTTGCTGGTCACGAATGCTATTTGTTTCTCGATGGTTTCTCCGGGTATAATCAAGTTTAAATAGCAAAAGAAGACCAGCTCAAGACAACCTTTACTATGGATTGGGGTACATTTGCTTATCGTGTGATGTCTTTTGGGTTATGTAACGTCCCAGCCACGTTCCAACGCGTGATGACTCAGGCTTTTTAAGACTATCTCCGAATGTTTATGGAGATCTTTTTAGATGACTTTTGTACATTCAGTACCAAACAAGATCATCTTCATTGTTTAGGCAAATGTTTGGCTCAGTGTGCCAAATTTGGGATATCGTTGAATTCGGAGAAGTGCCAATTTGGTATTTCGTCTAAAAAATTATTGGACCATATTGTTTCCAATCGCGGTATTGCTACGGATCCTGACAAAGTGCAGCATATCATGAACTTGCCCAGACCGGAGACAGTCTCCAGTGTTAGAAGGTTCGTTGGTCATGTCAGTTATTATCGACGATTTATAAGTTCGTTTGCGATTATTTGTCAACCTTTAACGAACTTACTGAAGAAACCTCTGTCCGATGGTACTAGTCCCCTCTAGACCAAGGAGTGTACCGTAGCCTTCGAGGTCTTAAAGTCAAAATTGGTCTCTGCACCAATATTGGTGGCTCCTTGTTGGACAAAGCCATTTCATGTATATGTTGATGCATCCAATGCTGCTATTAGCTCGGTGTTAAGCCAAAAGGATGATAAGGGATTAGATCATCCCATATATTATGCCAGTCGACAATTGGTGGCTGTCGAATGCAACTATACTACTACTGAACGAGAGGCATTGGATATGATATACTCGGTTGATGAAATTGGAAGAATTGGATGAAATACGGGCTCTTGCTCTATTCTACATGGAAGCCGCTCAAAAATGGAGGAAGAGTTACTATGATACTAAACTGTGGCCAAAGTGTTTTATGCCCAATGATTTGGTATTGCTGTATGACAACCGATTCAATCATTTTTCGAGGAAATTTCAAGTTCGCTAGCATGGGCCATATCGCGTAATTGAAGGATTTTCTAATGGATCTGTTCAATTGGAGGATTTCACGGGCCATCGTTTTAGTACTTGCATTGATGAGAATCATTTACGGTTATATAATACCTAAAACCCGAGACGGGTTTTATTTCATTTGAGGGGAGAGGACTTCGAATGGACTCAAGAGGGACCTAATTATGGTATAAGGCGTAGAGGCGGCTGTAAGGATATTTAGTTATCACTATTGTGTCAAATGCAAAGGAAGTGAGAAATAGACAGTATGGGTACCATGTTGTCGTTCTCATCACTACGTAATAGAATAGGAGTGGGGCTCCTATTAAGGGTTATTCTGTGGTGTTATATTCTGTTGTTGCTTATTTGTATTTCATTTTAGTGTTTCGGGCATACTGGAGAGTCGCATTAACGGTTAGGACCTGTAAGCGTTTGAGTCATGGTGATTGAAAGTACCAAGAGAGCTGTAGACAAAGATGAAAGTGGGCGGAATGTGAGAGCTAAATGCACAGCAAAACCACCGGCTGTGATAATCGTTACTAATATGGAGCCGATGAAGTTAGAAATCTGTTGGACGTAGAGAAAAATAAGGGATTTTTGGATTGCAAAGCTGTTCCAGTTTTTGCACCATTCAGAGCATTTACCATCAATCGATGTATCATTAGTGGAGGAATACATTGAGAATTACGACCCCGAGGATGGATCGAGTGTCGTTCAAGGGTGAATTATTGGGATTGATGAAACAATCTTGGAAAAGGTGTTGTTTCTTCCCATTGGAGAGATGGCAGTAGGGATTGATGAGTCAAGTGATTTCAGCCCAGGTAGATATTTCAAGGGAGGAATGTCATCCTTTGAAAGGAGCCAAGGATGGCGGACTCAAGAGGCGATTACACCAGAATATGTGAAATGGTTGCGGTTCGTGCTGAGGCGGTTAGGATTGTACCGACACCCCACATATGTGTCAAAACGTTTATTGTATGCAATAGTAGGGACGTTTGAAGGGATGGTGTTCAACTGGGTGGCTTACGTAGCTACTCGTATTCATGCGGAGATAGGAGCCAAGTTCAAATTGAAGAAGTTCATATCCTTGCTTTGTTCAAATTATGTGTATGCTGTCATCGCGCACACATTGCGTCAACCACCGTCAGAAGAGGAAAACCTTATACCAGTGTCAGCACCTTTGCAGAGAGAACAAAATTTTTTGGCACAGAATCACAATGCAGCAGATGTAATACACGAAATTGAAAAATCAAGCCGTATAGTGGTTCAAGGGGTAGCTTCGATTATCGAAGTGAGATGGATTCCAAGTGGTGTTGCGGTAGAAGAGGAGAATCAAGTCCCATTATTGATAGATATCAACCAGTTGGCGTTTCCAGAAGGTCGATTACCTGAAAGAATATCTCTTAAAAATACCGTATTGAAGTACATTTTGCAAATACATTGTATGGTACGAGCATTGGATGTAGAAGACAGAAGTAAATAGGATTAGGAGGACAATAAAAAAAGGATATCGGATCAAAATCAAAAAATTAGGGAGCAAGAACTGAAGATTCAAGAAATTGAAGAAGCCAAGTTGGTCCTGGAGCAGAAATTGGTTCTCCAATACGAGGCTTAGACAAAGAAAAAAGAATAGATTTCACGGATTGTGGAAGGACAATGGGATGAATTGATTCAGAATAGGAAGTCATGGGATTTGGAACAGGAGAAGTTCAAATGCCAGTTGCAAGCAGAAGTGGACAAGACAGAGTTATTGGAGACAGAGAAAGCGTTATTGTGTGACCAATTGAGATGTGAAACGGAAAAAATGAGGTCTAAAATTGAAGTTTTATAAAATGAGGTGTCAAAACTGACGGAAGAGTTAATTGTGAGGATCCAATCTCAAGTGTCGATTGAAGATGTCTCAAAAGAGATGAGTCCACAACAACATGAGTTGGAACTTCGCGATGCCCAGATCCTGAAACTGGAAGCTCAAGTCCGTGAATTGGAAGAATACAATGAAGATCTCTCAGCCCAGTTGAAAAAGGAGTCGCTTGAAATATTGGAAGAGGATGAAGATGTACTACTAGAGCCAGAATCGGTGGAACCAATAATGGATAATGTAGTAATTGATCAATTGGGTGTATCAAATAAATAGAAATTTTGGAGAAGTTTTTTTTAGTTATATATCGGTTCTATGTTTGCGAGGACGCTGCACAAATGGCAGTGGGGCTATGTAGAATAAGTAGTTATTTGCTAAATTGTAGATACTTAGTTTATAGTGTAAACATGGATAGATGACTGTTGAAAAGATAGTTCAGTAGGTAAAATGGATGAATAGTTAGGAAAAGTAATTTTCATTAGAGATGTAGCAGTTGGTATCTCGTGGTAGCATAAAGAGGATGGTAGAAAGGAAGTAAGGGCCAGACTGTGATAGTGTGAGCCGGAGTAAGTTTGGTGCTACCTCTTTTCTTTTATTTGTTATTTTCTTTGAATAAGAAGATTAAGAGTTTCTGAATATTATGAAAGTGAATTATGGAATGGAAGTATGATTGTTATTAAATGGGAAGAAGAAAGATTGAATGCTAAAATCTGATTGTAGTTCAGAAGAGAGAATGAGTCTGTGTTTGTGTGAAACACTATGATGTGAAGGCAGTTAATGGTGAAGAACTCCAGAGTTTGGATTATAGTATGATTATGTCCTGTCATTTAGGATAGTACGAGATTACACGTTGTTGTTATTAGTGATGGTGGAGTATTATTAAGAAGTGGAAAGCATTGTAGTGTTCCCTAGGTGTTTTAAGTAGTGCGGAATACAGTTAATTGTGTGACCCTAACGTGTAAGCTCATGCGGTATTCTTTCCCTCTGTTCAAATTTCCCTATACAGGTTTTCTCTGATTAGATTAGTTAGAGTAAGTAAGGCGACAACCACACATTCGTAGCCCTCATCCTTTATCTTTGGCCTCGTTCTTATTATCCATCATTTATCTCCAACTCCATTCCTAGCACTCGTCGTCTTTCTTTGGCCTCATTCCTACTCTCCATCATTTATCACCAATCCCATTCTTAGGCCTTGTTCTCTGTCTTTGGTCTCATTCTTAATTTCCATCATTTATGTCTCACCCCATTCTTAGTTGTCATCTACTGTCCTTAGCCTTGTTTCTATTCTCCATAATTTATCTCCACCTCCATTCCTAGCCTTCGTCCTCTTTATTAGGCCTTATTCCAACTCTCCATTATTTATCTCCAATCCCATTCTTAGCCCTTGTCCTCTGTCTTTGGCCTCATTTCTATTATCCATCATTTATCTCCAGCTCTAATCTTAGCCTCCGTCCTTTGTGTTTGGCCTCATTCCTACTCTCTATCATTTATCTCTAGTCCCATTCCTTGCCCTCATCCTTTGTCTTTGGCCTTGTTCCTATTGTCCATCATTTATCTCCAACTCCATTCCTAGCCCTTGTCCTCTTTCTTTGGCCTCATTTCTACTCTCTATCATTTATCTCCAATGTCATTCTTAGCCCTTGTTCTTTGTCTTTGGCTTCGTTCCAAATTTCCATCATTTATATCCAGTCCCATTCCTAGCCCTCATCTTCTATCTTTGGCTTCATTCATATTATCCATCATTTATCTCAAATTCTATTCCTAGCCCTTGTCCTGTGTCTTTGGCCTAATTCCTATTATCCATCATTTATCTCCAATCCCATTTTTAGCCTTCGTCCTTTGTCTTTAGCCTCATTCCTACTCTCCATCATTTATCTCCAGCCCCATTCTAAGTCCTCATCGTTTCTCTTCCGCCTCGTTCTTATTGTCCATCATTTATCTCTAGCCCCATTCTAAGCCTTCATCGTTTCTCTTTCGCCTCGTTCTTATTGTCCATCATTTATCTCCACCTCCATTCTTAGCCCTCATCCTCTTTTATTGGCCTCATTCCTTCTCTCCATCATTTATCTCCAATTCCATTCTTAGCCCTTGTCCTCTACCTTTGGCTTCATTCCTATTATCCATTATTTATCTCCAGTCCCATTCTTAGCCTCTGTCCTTTGTCTTTGGCCTTGTTCCTAATCTCCATCATTTATCTCCAATCCCATTCCAAACACTCATCTTCTATCTTTCGCCTTGTGCCTATTATCCATCAATTATCTTCAGTCCCATTCTTAGCCTTTGTCCTTTGTCTTTGGCCTCGTTCCTAATCTCCATCATTTATCTCCAATCCTATTCCAAACACTCATCCTCTGTCTTTCACCTTGTGCCTATTATCCATCATTTATCTCCACCTCCATTTCTAGCCCTCGTCCTCTTTCTTTGGCCTCATTCCTTCTCTCCATCATTTATCTCCAATCCCATTCTTAGTCCTTGTCTTCTATATTGGCCTCATTCCTATTGTCCATTATTTATCTTCATTCCATTCTTAGCCTTTTTCCTTTGTCTTTAGCCTGATTCCTACTCTCCATCATTTATCTCCAGCCCCATTCTAAGCCCTCATCCTTTGTCTTTCACCTCATTCCTATTGTCCATCATTTATCTCTACCTCCATTCTTAGCCCTCGTCGTCTTTCTTTGGCCTCATTCCTACTCTCCATCATTTATGTCCAATTCCATTCTAAGCCCTTGTCCTTTGTCTTTCGCCTCATTCCTATTATCCATCATTTATCTCCAGCTCCATTCTTAGCCTTCGTCCTTTGTCTTAAGCCTCGTTCCTACTCTCTATCATTTATCTCCAGCCCCATTCTTAGCCCTCATCCTTTGTCTTTGGCATCATTCCTATTCTCCATCATTTATCCCCAACTCCATTCCTAACCCTTCTCCTCTTTCTTTGGCTTCATTCCTATTATGCATCCTTTATCTCCAGTCCCATTCTTAGCCTTCGTCCTTTGTCTTTAGCCTCGTTCCTACTCTCCATCATTTATCTTAAGCCCATTCTTAGCCCTCATCCTTTGTCTTTGACCTCGTTCCTATTGTCCATCATTTATCCCCAACTCCATTCCTATTGTCCATCATTTATCCCCAACTCCATTCCTAGCCCTTGTCCTCTTTCTTTGGCCTCATTCCTACTCTCCATCATTTATCTCTAATCTCATTCCTAGCCCTTGTTCTCTGTCTTTGGCTTCGTTCCAAATTTCCATCATTTATATCCTGCCCATTCCTAGCCCTCATGCTTTGTCTTTGGCCTCGTTGCTATTGTCGATCATTTATCTCCAACTCCATTCTTAGCCCTCGTCCTCTTTCTTGGAGATCATTCCTACTCTCCATCATTTATCTGCCATCCTATTCTTAATCCTTGTCCTTTGTCTTTGGCCTTGTTCCTAATTTCCATCATTTATGTCCAGCTCCATTCTTAGTCCTCATTTTCTATCTTTGGCCTCATTCATATTGTCCATCATTTATCTCAAACTCTATTCTTAGCCCTCGTCTACTTTCTTTGGCCTCATTCATATCTTCCATCATTTATCTCCAATCCAATTCTTAGTCCTTGTCCTCTGTCTTTGGCCTCATTCCTATCATCCATCATTCATCTTCAACCCCATTCATAGCCTCCGTCCTTTGTCTTTGGCTTCGTTCCTAATCTCCATCATTTATCTCAAGCCCCATTCCAAGCCCTCATCCTCTGTCTTCGGCCTTGTTCATAATATCCATCATTTATCTCCACCTCCTTTCGTAGCCCTCCTTGTCTTTCTTTGGACTCATTCCTACTCTCCATCATTTATGTCCTATCCCATTCTTAGCCCTTGTCCTTTGTCTTTGGCTTCATTCCTATTATCCATCATTTATCTCAAGCCCCATTCCAAGCCCTCATCCTCTGTCTTCGGCCTTGCTCCTAATATCCATCATTTATCTCCACCTCCTTTCGTAGCCCTCGTCATCTTTCTTTGGCATCATTCCTACTCTCCATCATTTATGTCCTATCTCATTCTTAGCCCTTGTCCTTTGTTTTTGGCTTCATTCATATTATCCATCATTTATCTCAAGCACCATTCTTAGCTTTCGTCCTTCGTCTTTAGCCTCGTTCCTACTCTCCATCATTTATTTCTTGCCCCATTCCAAGCCCTCATCCTCTGTCTTTTGCCTCGTTTCTATTGTCCATCATTTATCTCCACCTCCATTCCTAGCCCTTGTCCTCTTTCTTTGGCCTCATTCCTGCTTTCCATCATTTATTTCCAATCCCATTCTTAGCCCTTGTCCTCTGTCTTTGGCCTCATTCCTAATTTCCATCATTTAAGTCCAGCCCCATTCTTAGCCCTCATCCTTTGTCTTGGGCCTCGTTTCTATTGTCCATCATTTATCTCCAACTCCATTCCTAGCCCTCGTCCTCTTTTTTTGGCTTCATTCTTATTCTCCATCATTTTTCTCTAATCCTATTCTTAGCCCTTAGTTTTTGTCTTTGATCTCATTCCTAATTTCCATCATTTATGTTCAGCAATATTTTTAGTTGTCATCCACTGTCTTTGGCCTCATTCCTATTGTCCATCACTTACATACAACTCAATTTCTAGCCCTCGTCCTCTGTCTTTGGCCTCATTTCTATTATCCATCATTTATCTCCAGCTCCAATCTTAGCCTCCGTCCTTTGTGTTTGGCCTCACTCCTACTCTCCATCATTTATCTCCAGTCCCATTCCTTGCCCTCATCCTTTGTCTTTGGCCTTGTTCTTATTGTCCATCATTTATCTCCAACTCCATTCTTAGCCCTTGTCCTCTTTCTTTGGCCTCATTCCTACTTTCCATCATTTATCTCCAATCTCATTCCTAGCCCTTGTTCTCTGTCTTTGGCTTCGTTCCAAATTTCCATCATTTATGTCCTGCCCCATTCCTAGCCCTCATGCTTTGTCTTTGGCCTTGTTGCTATTGTCGATCATTTATCTCCAACTCCATTCCTAGCCCTCGTCCTCTTTCTTGGGTCTCATTCCTACTCTCCATCATTTATCTGCCATCCCATTCTTAATCCTTGTCCTTTCTCTTTGGCCTTGTTCGTAATTTCTATCATTTATGTCCAGCTCCATTCCTAGTCCTCATTTTCTATCTTTGGCCTCATTCATATTGTCCATCATTTATCTCAAACTCTATTCTTAGCCCTCCTCTATTTTCTTTGGCCTCATTCATATTCTCCATCATTTATCTCCAATCCCATTCTTAGTCCTTGTCCTCTGTCTTTGGCCTCATTCCTATCATCCATCCCTTATCTCCAACCCCATTCATAGCCTCCGTCCTTTGTCTTTGGCTTTGTTCCTAATCTCCATCATTTAACGCAAGCCCCATTGCAAGCCTTCATCCTCTGTCTTCGGCCTTGTTCCTAATATCCATCATTTATCTCCACCTCCTTTCGTAGCTTTGGTCGTCTTTCTTTGGCGTCATTCCTACTCTCCATCATTTATGTCCTATCCCATTCTTAGCCCTTGTCTTTTGTTTTTGGCCTCATTCCTATTATCCATCATTTATCTCAAGCACCATTCTTAGCCTTCGTCCTTTGTCTTTAGCCTCGTTTCTACTCTCCATCATTTATCTCCAGCCCCATTTTAAGCCCTCATCCTCTATCTTCCGCCTCGTTCATATTATCTATCATTTATCTCCACCTCCATTCTTAGCCCTTGTCCTCTTTCTTTGGCCTCATTCCTTCTCTCCATCATTTATCTCCAATCTCATTTTTATTCTTGTCCTCTGTCTTTGGCCTTATTCCTATCATCCATCATTTATCTCCAACCCCATTCTTAGCCTCCGTCCTATGTCTTTGGCCTGGTTCCTAATCTCCATCATTTATGTCCAGTCCCATTCAAAGCCCTCATCCTCGGTCATTGGCCTTGATCATATTATCCATCATTTATCTCTACCTCCTTTCCTAGCCCTCGTCCTTTTTCTTTGGCCACATTCCTACTTTCCATCATGTATCTCCAATCCCATTCTTAGCCCTTGTCCTTTGTATTTGGCCTCATTCCTATTATCCATCATTTATCTCTAGCCCCATTCTTAGCCTTTGTCCTTTGTCTTTAGCCTCGTTCCTACTCTCCATCAATTAACTCGAATTCCATTCTAAGCCTTCATCCTCTGTCTTCCGCCTCGTTCCTATTGTCCATCATTTATCTCCACCTCCATTCTTAGCCTTCGTCCTCTTTCTTTGGCCTCATTCCTACTCTCCATCATTTATCACCAATCCCATTCTTAGCCCATGTCCTCGGTCTTTGGCCTCATTCCTATTATCCATCATTTATCTCTAGCCCCATTCTTAGTCTTTGTTCTTTGCCTTTAGCCTTATTCCTACTCTCCATCATTTATCTTCAGCCCCATTTTAAGCCCTCATCCTTTGTCTTCTGCCTCATTCTTTTTGTCCATCATTTATCTCGACCTCCATTCTTAGCCCTCATCCTCTTTTTTTGGTCTCATTCCTTCTCTCCATCATTTATCTCTAATCCCATTCATAGCCCTTATCTTTTATTTTTGGAATCATTTCTATTATCCATCATTTATCTGCAATCTCATTCTTAGCCTTCATCCTTTGTCTTTAGCCTCGTTCCTACTCTCCATCATTTATCTCCAGTCCCATTCCAAGTCCTCATCCATTCTCTTTGGCCTCGTTCGTATAGTCCATCTTTTATCTCTAACTCGATTTTTAGTCCTCGTCTTCATTCTTTGGCCTCATTCTTACTCTCCATCATTTATCTCCAATCCCATGTTTAGTCCTCGTCTTCTATCTTTGCCCTCATTCCTATTATCCATCATTTATCTCCAGCTCCATTCTAAGCCTCTGTCCTTTGTCTTTAGCCTCGTTCCTACTCTCCATCATTTATCTCCAGCCTCATTTTAAGCCGTCATCCTCTATCTTCTGCCTCGTTCCTGTTGTCCATCATTTATCTCCACCTCCATTCTTAGCCCTCGTCCTCTTTCTTTGGCCTCATTCATTCTCTCCATCATTTATCTTCAATCACATTCTTAGTCCTTATCCTCAGTCTTTGGACTCATTCCTATTATCCATCAATTCACTACAGCCCCATTATTAGTCTTTGTCCTTTGTCTTTAGCCTCGTTCCTACTCTCCATCATTTATCTTGAGTTCCATTCTAAGCCCTCATCCTTTGTCTTCCACCTCGTTCTTATTGTCCATCATTTATCTCCACCTCCATTCTTAGCCCTCATCCTCTTTCTTTGGCCTCATTCTTTCTCTCCATCATTTATCTCCAATCTCATTCTTAGCCATTGTCTTCTATCTTTGGCCTCATTCCTATCATCTATCATTTATCTCTAGCCCCATTCTTAGCCTCCGTCCTATGTCTTTGGCCTCGTTCCTAATCTCCATCATTTATCTCCGGCCCCATTCGAAGCCCTCATCCTCTGTCTTTGGCCTTGTTCCTATTATCTATCATTTATCTCCACCTCCTTTCCTAGTCCTCGTCCTCTTTCTTTAGTCTCATTCCTACTTTCCATCATTTATCTCCAATCCCATTCTTAGCCCTTGTCCACTATCTTTGGCCTCATTCCTATTATCCATTATTTAACTCCAGCCCCATTCTTAGTATTCGTCCTTTGTCTTTAGCCTCGTTCTACTCTCCATCATTTATCTTCAGTTCCATTCTAAGCCCTCATTCTCTGTCTTTCGCCTCGTTCTTATTAACCATCATTTACCTCCACTTCCATTCTTAGCCCTCATCCTCTTTCTTTGTCCTCATTCCTTCTCTCCATTATTTATCTTCAATCTCATTCTTAGCCCTTGTCCTCTGTCTTTGACCTCATTCCTATCACCCATCATTTATCTCCAACCCCATTCTTAGCCTCTGGCCTATGTCTTTGGCCTGGTTCCTAATCTCCATCATTTATCTCCAGCCCCATTCCAAGCCCTCATCCTCTGTCTTTGGCCTTGTTCCTATTATCCATCATTTATCTCCACCTCCTTTCCTAGCTCTCGTCCTCTTTCTTTGGTCTCATTCCTACTCTCCATCATTTATCTCCAATCCCATTCTTAGCCCTTGTCCTCTATCTTTGGCCTCATTCCTATTATCCATCATTTATCTCTAGCCCCGTTCTTAGTCTTTGTCCTTTGTCTTTAGCCTCGTTCCTACTCTCCATTAATTCTCTCCAACTCCATTTTAAGTCGTCATCCTCTATCTTCCGCCTCGTTCCTGTTGTCCATCATTTATCTCCACCTCCATTCTTATTACTCATCCTCTTTTTTTGGCCTCATTCCTTCTCTCCATCATTTATCTTCAATCCCATTCTAAGCCCTTGTCCTCTGTTTTTGGAGTCATTCCTATTATCCATCATTTATCTGTTGTCTCAATAATAGCCTTCATCTTTTGTCTTTAGCCTCGTTCCTATTCTCCATCATTTATCTCTAGCCCCATTCCAAGCTGTCATCTTTTGTCTTTGGCCTCTTATTATAGTCCATCATTTATCCCTAATTCCATTCCTAGCCCTCGTCCTCTCTCTCTGGCCTCATTCCTACTCTCCATCATTTATCTCCAAATCCATTCTTAGCCCTTGTTCTCTGTCTTTGGCCTCGTTCCTAATTTCCATTTTTTATGTCGAGTCCCATTCATAGTCCTCATCTTTGGTCTTTGGCCTTGTTCCTATTGTCCATCATTTATCTCCAACTCCATTCCTAGGCCTTGTCCTCGTTCTTTGGCCTCATTCTTACTCTCCATCATTTATCTCCAATCTCATTCTTAGCCCTTGTTCTTTGTCTTTGGCTTCGTTCCTAATTTCCATCATATATGTCCAGCCCCATTCCTAGTCCTCATCTTCTATCTTTGGCCTCATTCATATTATCCATCATTTATCTCAAACTCTATTCCTAGCCCTCATAATCTTTTTTTGGCCTCATTCCTATTCTCCACCATTTATCTCCAATCCCATTCTTAGCCCTTGTCCTCTGTCTTTGGCCTCATTCTTATTATCCATCATTTATCTCCAGTCCCATTCTTAGCCTTCGTCCTTTGTCTTTAGCCTCGTTTCTACTGTCCATCATTTATCTCCAGCTCCATTCTAAGCCCTCATCGTTTCTCTTCCGCCTCGTTCCTATTGTCCATCATTTATCTCCACCTCCATTCTTAGCCCTCATCTTCTTCTTTTGGCCTCATTCTTTCTCTCCATTATTTATCTCCAATCCCATTCTTAGCCCTTGTCCTCTACCTTTGGCCTCATTCCTATTATCCATGATTTATCTCCAGTCCCATTCTTACCTTCCGTCTTTTGTCTTTGGCCTTGTTCCTAATTTCCATCATTTATCTCCAACCCCATTCCAAACACTCATCCTCTGTCTTTTGCCTTATGCCTATTATCCATCATTTATGTCTACCTCCATTCTTAGCCTTCGTCTTCTTTCTTTGGCCTCATTCCTACTCTCCATCATTTATCTCCAATCCCATTCTTAGTCCTTTTTTTCTATCTTAAGCCTTATTCCTATTATCCATCATTTATCTCCAGTCCCATTCTTAGCCTTCGTCCTTTGTTTTTAGTCTCGTTCTTACTCTCCATCATTTATCTCCACTCCTATTCTAAGTTCTCATCCTCTGTCTTCTGTCTCATTCTTATTGTCCATCATTTATCTCTACATCCATTCTTAGCCCTCATCATCTTTTTTTGGCCTCATTCCTACCCTCCATTATTTATCTCCAATCCTATTCTAAGCCCTTGTCCTTTGTCTTTCGCCTCAATCCTATTATCCATCATTTATCTCCAGCCCCATTCTTAGCCTTCGTCCTTTGTCTTAAGCGTCGTTCCTACTCTCCATCATTTATCTCCAACTCCATTCCTAGCCCTCGTCTTCTTTCTTTGGTCCCATTCCTACTCTCCATCATTTATCTGCCATCTCATTCTTAATCCTTGTCCTCTGTCTTTGGCTTTGTTCATAATTTCCATCATTTATGTCCAGCCCCATTCCTGGTCCTCATCTTCTATCTTTGGCATCATTCATATTATCCATCATTTATTTCAAATTCTATTCTTAGCCCTCGTCCTCTTTCTTTGGCCTCATTCCTATTCTCCATCATTTATCTCCAATCCCATTCTTAGTCCTTGTCCTCTGTCTTTGGCCTCATTCCTATCACCCATCATTTATCTCCAGCCCCATTCTTAGCCTCCGTCCTATGTCTTTGGCCTGGTTCCTAATCTCCATCATTTATCTCCAGCCCCATTCCAAGCCCTCATCCTCTGTCTTTGGCCTTGTTCCCACTATCCATCATTTATCTCCACCTCCTTTCTTAGCCCTCGTCCTCTTTCTTTGGTCTCATTCCTATTCTCCATCATTTATCTCCAATCCCATTCTTAGCCCTTGTCCTCTGTCTTTAGCCTCATTCCTATCATCCATCATTTATCTCTAGCCCCATTCTTAGCCTCCGTCCTAGGTCTTTGGCCTCGTTCCTACTCTCCATTAATTATCTCCAACTCCATTTTAAGCCGTCATCCTCTATCTTCTGCCTCGTTCCTGTTGTCCATCATTTATCTCCACCTCCATTCTTATTACTCATCCTCTTTTTTTGGCCTCATTCCTTCTCTCCATCATTTATCTTCAATCCCATTCTAAGCCCTTGTCCTCTATCTATGGCCTCATTCCTATTATCCATCATTTAACTCCAGCCCCATTCTAAGCCTTCATCCTCTGTCTTTCGCCTCGTTCTTATTGACCATCATTTACCTCCACCTCCATTCTTAGCCCTCATCCTCTTTCTTTGGCCTCATTCCTTCTCTCCATTATTTATCTCCAATCTCATTCTTAGCCCTTGTCCTTTGTCTTTGGCCTCATTTCTATCATCCATCATTTATCTCCAGCCCCATTCTTAGCCTCCGTCCTATATCTTTGGCCTGGTTCCTAATCTCCATCATTTATCTCCAGTCCCCATTCGAAGCCCTCATCCTCTGTCTTTGGCCTTGTTCCTATTATCTATCATTTATCTCCACCTCCTTTCCTAGCCCTCGTCTTCTTTCTTTGGTCTCATTCCTACTCTCCATCATTTATCTCCAATCCCATTCTTAGCCCTTGTCCTCTTTCTTTGGCCTCATTCCTATTATCCATCATTTATCTCTAGCCCCATTCTTAGCCTTTGTCCTTTGTCTTTAGCCTCTTTCCTACTCTCCATTAATTCTCTCCAACTCCATTTTAAGCCATCATCCTCTATCTTCCGCCTCGTTCCTGTTGTCCATCATTTATCTCCACCTCCATTCTTAGCCCTCGTCCTCTTTCTTTGGCCTCATTCCTACTCTCCATCATTTATCACCAATCCCATTCTTAGTCCATGTCCTCTGTCTTTGGCCTCATTCCTATTATCCATCATTTATCTCTAGTTCCATTCTTAGTCTTCGTCCTTTGTCTTTAACCTTGTTCCTACTCTCCATCATTTATCTTCAGCTCCATTCTAAGCCCTCATCCTTTGTCTTTTGCCTCGTTCCTATAGTCCATCATTTATCTCGACCTTCATTCTTAGCACTCATCCTCTTTTTTTGGCCTCATTCCTTCTTTCCATCATTTATCTCCAATCTCATTCTTAGTCCTTGTCCTCTAACTTTGGCCTTATTCCTATTATCTATCATTCATCTCCAGCCCCATTCTTAGCCTTCGCCCTCTCTCAATTTCCATCATTTATGTCCAATCCCATTCCTAGCCCTCATCCTTTGTCTTTTGCCTCGTTCCTATTGTCCATCATTTCTCTCCAACTCCATTCCTAATCCTCGTCCATTGTCTTTCGCCTCATTCCTATTACCTATCATTTATCTCCAGTACCATTCTTAGCCTTCGTCCTTTGTCTTTAGCTTCGTTCCTACTCTCCATCATTTATATCCAGCCCCATTCTTAGCTGTCATCCACTGTCTTTGTCTTCATTCCTATTGTCCATCATTTATCTCCAACTCCATTTCTAGCCCTCGTTCTCTTACTTTGGCCTCATTTCTACTCTCCATCACTTATCTCTAATCCCATTTTTAGCCCTTGTCTTCTATTTTTGGCCTCATTTCTATTATCCATCATTTATTTCTAGCTCCATTCTTAGCCTTCGTCCTTTATGTTTGGCTTCATTCCTATTCTCCATCATTTATCTCCAGTCCAATTCCTAGCCCTCATCCTTTGATTTTGACCTCGTTCCTATACTCCATCATTTATCTCCAACTCCATTTCTAGCCCTCGTCGTCTTTCTTTGGCCTCATTTCTACTCTCCATCATTTATCTCCAAACCCATTCTTAGCCCTTATTCTCTGTCTTTGGCCTCGTTCATAATTTCCATCATTTATCTCAATCTCATTCCTAGCCCTCATCCTTTGTCTTTGGCCTCATTCCTATTGTCTATCATTTATCTCCAACTCCATTCCTAATCCTCGTCCATTGACTTTCGCCTCATTCTTTTTACCTATTATTTATCTCCAACACCATTCTTAGCCTTCGTCCTTTGTCTTTAGCCTCGTTCCGACTCCCCATCATTTATCTCCAGCCCCATTCCTAGCCCTCATCCTTTATCTTTGGCCTTGTTCCTATTGTCCATTATTTATCTCCAACTCCATTCCTAGCCCTTTTCCTCTTTCTTTGGCCTCATTCCTACTCTCCATCATTTATTTTCAATCTCATTCTTAGCCCTTCTTCTCTGTCTTTGGCTTCGTTCCTAATTTCCATCATTTATGTCTCACTCCATTCCTAGCCCTCATGCTCTATCTTTGGCCTCGTTGCTATTGTAGATCATTTATCTCTAACTCCATTCCTAGCCCTCGTTTTCTTTCTTTGACCTCATTCTTACTCTTCATCATTTATCGGCCATCCCATTCTTAGTCCTTGTCCTCTATCTTTTGGCCTTGTTCCTAATTTCCATCATTAATATCCAGCCCCATTTCCAACCCTCATCTTCTATCTTTGGCCTTATTCATATTGTCCATCATTTATCTCAAATTCTATTCTTAACCTTCCTCCTCTTTTTTTGGCCTCATTCCTACTCTCCATCATTTATCTCAAACTCTATTCTTAGCCCTCGTCCTCTTTTTCTGGCCTCATTCCTACTCTCCATCATTTATCTCCAATTCCATTCTTAGCCCTTGTGCTTTATCTTTGGCCTCATTCCTATTATCCATCATTTATCTTGAGCCCCATTTTTAGCCTTCGTCTTTTGTTTTTAGCCTCATTCCTACTCTCCATCATTTATTTCCAACCCCATTCTAAGCCCTCATCCTTTGTCTTCTGCCTCGTTCTTATTGTCCATCATTTATCTCTACCTCCATTCTTAGCCCTCATCCTCTTTCTTTGGCCTCATTCTTTCTCTCCATCATTTATCTCCAATCCCATTCTTAGCCCTTGTCCTCTATCTTTGGCCTCATTCCTATTATCCATCAGTTATCTGCAGCCTCATTCTTAACTTCCGTCCTTTGTCTTTGGCCTCGTTCCTACTCTCCATCATTTATCTCTAATCCCATTTTTAGCCCTTTTCTTCTATCTTTGGCTTCATTCCTATTATCCATCATTTATCTCCAGTCCCATTCTTAGCCTTCATTCTTTGTCTTTAGCCTCGTTTCTACTCTCCATCATTTATTTCCAACCTCATCCTAAGCCCTCATCCTCTGTCTTCTGCCTCGTTCCTATTGTCCATCATTTATCTCTACCTCCATTCTTAGCCTTCATCCTCTTTCTTTGGCCTCATTCCTTCTTTCCATCATTTATCTCCAATCCCATTCTTAACCCTTGACCTCTGTATTGGCCTCATTCCTATTATCCATCATTTATCTCTAGCCTCATACTTAGCCTTTGTCATATATTTTTGGCCTCGTTCCTATTCTCCATCATTTACCTCCAACCCCATTCCAAACTTTCATTCTTTGTCTTTCGCCTTGTTCCTATTGTCCATCATTTATCTCCACCTCCATTCCTAGCTCTCATCCTCTGTCTTTGGCCTCGTTTCTTTTGTTTATCATTTATCTCCACCTCCATTCCTAGCCTTCGTCTTCTTTCTTAGCCCTCATTCCAACTCTCCACCATTTATCTCCAATTCCATTCTTAGCCCTTGTCCTCTATCTTTGGCCTCATTCCTATTATCCATCATTTATCTCCAACTCCATTCTTAGCCTCCGTCCATTGTCTTTGGCCTCGTTCCTAATTTCCATCATTTATGTCTAGTCCCATTCTTAGCCCTCATCTTTTGTCTTTGGCCTCATTTCTATTGTCTATCATTTATCTCCAACTCCATTCCTAGCTCTAGTCCTTTGTCTTTGGACTCATTCCTATTATCCATCATTTATCTCCAGCTTCATTCTTAGCCTTCATCCTTTGTCTTTAGCCTCGTTCTTACTCTCCATCATTTATCTCCAGCTCCATTTTAAGCCCTCATCCTCTATCTTTGGCCTCATTCCTATTGTCCATCATTTATCTCCAACTCCATTCCTAGCCCCCGTCCTCTTTCTTAGGCCTCATTCCTACTTTCCATCATTTATCTCCAACTCCATTCTTAGCCCTTGATCTCTGTCTTTGGCCTCGTTCCTAATTTCCAACATTTATCTTCAGTCCCATTCCTTGTTCTCATCTTCTATCTTTCGCCTCATTTTTATTGTCTATCGTTTATCTCCAACTCCATTCTTAGCCCTTGTCCTCTTTCTTTGTCCTCATTTCCACTCTCCATCATTTATTTCCAATCCCATTCTTAGCCCTTGTTCTCTATATTTGCCCTCGTTCCTAATTTCCATCATTTATGTCGAGTCCCATTCTTAGCCCTCATCTTTTGTCTTTGGCCTCGTTCCTATTGTCCATCATTTATTTCCAACTCCATTCCTTGTCCTTGTCCTCTTTCTTTGGCCTCATTCCTATTCTCCATCATTTGTCTCCAATCTCATTCTTAGTCCTTGTTCTCTGTCTTTGGCTTCATTCCTAATTTCCATCATTTATGTCCCGTCCCATTCCTAGTTCTCATCCATTGTCTTTGGCCTCGTTCGTATAGTCCATCTTTTATCTCCAACTCCATTCTTAGTCCTCGTCCTCATTCTTTGCCCTCATTCCTACTCTCCATCATTTATCTCCAATCCCATTCTTAGCCCTTGTTCTCTATCTTTGGCCTCATTCTTAATTTCTATCATTTACATCCAGCCCCATTCGTAGCCATTATCTTCTGTCTTTGGCCCCATTCATATTATCCATCATCTATCTCCAACTCGATTCTTAGCCCTCTTCTTTTATTTTTGGCCTCATTCCTACTCTCCATCATTTATCTCCAATTCCATTCTTTGTCCTTGTTCTCTTTCTTTCGCCTCGTTCCTAATTTCCATCATTTATCTTGTGCCCCATTCCAAGCCCTCATCCTTTGTCTTTCGCCTCGTTCCTATTGTCCATCATTTATCTCCAATTCCATTCCTAGTCCTCGTCCTCTTTCTTTGGCCTCATTCCTACTCTCCGTCATTTATCTCCAATTCCATTCTTAGCCCTTGTTCTTTGTATTTGGCCTCGTTCTTAATTTCCATCATTTATGTCCAGCCCCATTCTTAGCTGCTATCATCTGTCTTGGGCCTCATTCGTATTCTCCATCTTTTATTTCCAACTCAATTTCTATTCCTCGTCCTCTTTCTTTGGCTTCATTCCTACTCTCCATCATTTATCTCCAATCTCATTCTTAGCCCTTGTTCTCTGTCTTTGGCTTTGTTCCTAATTTCCATTATTTATGTCTCACCCCATTCCTAGTCCTCAAGCACTATCTTTGGCCTCGTTGCTATTATCGATCATTTATCTCCAACTCCATTCCTAGCCCTCGTCCTCTTTTTTTGGCCTCATTTCTACTCTCCATCATTTATTTGTAATCCCATTCTTAGCCCTTGTCCTTTGTCTTTAGCCTTGTTCCTACTCTTCATCACTTATGTCCAGTCACATTCTTAGCCCTTATCTTCTGTCTTTGGCCTCATTCTTATTGTCCATCATTTATCTTCAACTCCATTCCTAACCCTTGTCCTCATTTTTTGGCCTCATTTCACTCTCCATCATTTATCTTCAATCCCATTCTTAGCCCTTCTCCTCTATCTTTGGCCTCATTCTTGTTGTCTATCATTTATCTCCAACTCCATTCTTCGCCCTCATCCTCTTTTTTTGGCCTCATTCCTGTTGTCTATCATTTATCTCCAACTCCATTCTTCGCCCTCATCCTCTTTCTTTGGCTTCATTCCTACTCTCCATCATTTATCTCCAATCCCATTTTTAGTCCTTGTCCTTTGTCTTTGGCCTCATTCCTATTGTCCATCATTTATCTCTAGCCCCATTCTTAGTCTATGTCTTTTTTCTTTAGCCTTGTTCGTACCCTTCATCACTTATATCCAGCTCCATTCCTAGCCCTCATCTTCTATCTTTGGCTTCATTCCTGTTGTCCATCATTTATCTTCAACTCCATTCCTAACCCTCGTCCTCATTTTTTGGCCTCATTTCACTCTCCATCATTTATCTCTAATCCCATTCTTAGCCCTTGTCTTCTATCTTTGGCCTTGTTCCTGTTGTCTATCATTTATCTCCAATTCCATTCATCACCCTCATCCTCTTTCTTTGGCCTCATTCTTACTATCCATTATTTATCTACAATCTCAATTTTAACCCTTATCTTTTGTCTTTGGCCTCATTCCTATTCTCCATCATTTATCTCTTGCGCCATTCATAGTCTACGTCTTTTGTTTTTAGCCTCATTCCTACTCTTCATCACTTATGTCCAACCCCATTCCCAGCCCTTATCTTCTGTCTTTGGCCTCATTCCTATTGTCCATAATTTATCTCTAGCCCCATTCTTAGTCCATGTCCTTTGTCTTTAGCCTCGTTCTTACTCTTCATCACTTATATCCAGCTCCATTCTCAGCCCTCATCTTCTGTCTTTGGCCTCATTTCTATTGTCCATCACTTATCTCCAACTCTATTCTTAGCCCTCGACCTCTTTCTTTGTCCTCATTCTTACTTTCCATCATTTATCTCCAATCCCATTCTTAGCTCTTGTCCTTTGTATTTGGCCTCATTCCTACTCTCCATCATTTATTTCTAATTCCATTCTTAATCCTTGTTCTCTGTCTTTGGCCTCGTTCCTAATTTCCATCATTTATGTCCAGCCCCATTTCTAGCACTCATCCTTTGTCTTTGGCCTCGTTCCTATTGTCCATCATTTATCTCCGATTCCATTCCTAGCCCTCGTTCTCTTTTCTTGGCCTCATTCCTACACTCCATCATTTATCTCCAATCCCATTCTTAGCCCTTATTCTCTGTCTTTGGCCTTGTTCCTATTGTCCATCATTTATCTCCAACTCCATTCCTAGCCCTCGTTCTCTTTCTCTGGCCTCGTTCCTACTCTCCATCATTTATCTCTAATCCCATTCTTAGCTCTTCTCCTCTGTCTTCGGCCTCGTTCCTAATTTCCATCATTTATATCCATCTCTATTCCTAGACTCATCCTTTGTTTTTGGCCTCGTTCCTATTGTCCATCATTTATCTCCAACTCCATTCTTAGCCCTTGTCCTTTTTCTATGGCTTCATTCCTACTCTCCATCATTTATCTCCAATCTCATTCTTAGTCCTTGTCCTCTGTCTTTGGCCTTGTTCCTAATTTCCATCATTTATGTCCAGTCCCATTCCTAGCCTTCATCCTCTGTCTTTGGCCTCGTTCCTATTGTCCATCATTTATCTCCAACTCTATTCTTAGCCTTCGTCATCTTTCTTTGGCCTCATTCCTACTCTCCATCATTTATCTCCAATCTCATTCTTAGTCCTTGTCCTCTATCTTCGACCTCGTTCCTAATTTCCGTCATTTATATCTAGTCCCATTCCTAGATTCATCCTTTATTTTTGGCCTTGTTCTTATTGTCCATCATTTATCTCCAACTCCATTCCTATCCCTTGTCTCCTTTCTTTGGCCTCATTCCTACTCTCCATCATTTATCTACAATCTCATTCTTAGCCCTTGTTCTGTGTCTTTGGCCTTGTTTCTAATTTCCATCATTTATGTCCAACACCTTCCTAGCCCTCATCATCTGTATTTGACCTCGTTCCTATTGTCCATTATTATTTCCAACTCCATTCCTAGTCCTCGTCCTCTTTTTTTGGCCTCATTCTAACTTTCTATCATTTATCTCCAATCCCATTCTTAGCCTTTGTCCTATTTCTTTGGCTTCATTCCTATTGTCCATCAATTATCTCCAACCCCATTCTTAGCCTTTGTCGTTTGTCGTAGGCCTTGTTTCTACTCTCCATCATTTATCTCCTGCCCCATTTCAAGCCCTCATCTTCTGTCTTTGGCCTCGTTCCTATTGTCCATCATTTAGGTCCAACTCCATTCTAAGCCCTCGTCCTCTTTCTTTGGCCTCATTCCTATTGTCCATCATTTATCTCCAATACCATTCTTAGCCCTTGTCCTTTGCCTTTGGCCTCATTCCTAATTTTCATCCTTTATGTCCTGCCCCATTCTTAGCCATCATCTTCTATCTTTGGCCTCGTTCCTATTGTCCATCATATACCTCCTACTCTGTTCCTAGCCCTCGTCTTCTTTCTTTGGCCTCATTTGTCCTCTCTATCATTTATGTCCAATCCCATTCTTAGTCCTTCTCTTATATCTTTGGCCTCATTCCAATTGTCCATCATTTATCTCTTGCTCCATTCTTAGCCTTTGTCCTTTGTCTTTGGCCTCGTTTGTATTCTCCATCATTTATCTCCAGTCCCATTCCAAGCCATCATCCTTTGTCTTTGGCCTCGTTCCTATTGTCTATCATTTATCTTCAACTCCATTCCTAGCCCTTGTCCTCTTTCTTTGGCCTCATTCCTACTCTCCATCATTTATTTCCAATTCCATTCTTATTCCTTGTCTGCTGTCTTTGGCCTCGTTTCTAATTTCCATCATTTATGTCTAGGCCCATTCCTAGCCCTCATCCTTTGTCTTTGGCCTCGTTCCTATAATCCATCATTTATCTCCAACTCCACTCCTAGCCCTCATCGTCTTTCTTTGGTCTCATTCCTACTCTCCATCATTTATCTCGGGTCCCATTCTTAGTCCTTATTCTCAGTCTTTGGCCTCGTTCCTAATTTCCATCATTTATGATTAGTTCCATTCCTAGCCATCATCCTCTGTCTTTGGCCTTATTCTTATTATCCATCATTTATATCCAACAGCATTCCTAGCCCTCGTCCTCTTTCTTTGGCCTCATTCCTACTCTCTATCATTTATCTCCAATCCCATTCTTTGCCCTTATTCTCTGTCTTTGGCCTCATTCCTAATTTTCATCAGTTATGTCCAGCCCCATTCCTAGCCCTCATCCTTTCTCTTTGGCCTCGTTCCTATTGTCCATCATTTATCTCCAAAAGCATTCATAGCCCTCATCCGTTTTCTTTGGCTTCATTCCTACTCTCCATCATTTATCTCCAATCTCATTCTTAGCCCTTATTCAGTGTCTTTGGCATCATTCTTATTTTTCATCATTTATCTCCAACTCCATTCCTAGCCCTCGTCTTCTTTCTTTGGCCTCATTCCTATTCTCCATCATTTATCTCCAGCCCCATTCTTAGCCTTCGTCCTTTGTCTTTTGCCTTGTTCCTACTCTCCATCATTTATCTCTAGCCCCATTCCTAGACCACATCCTCTGTCTTTGGCTTCATTCCTATTGTCCATCATTTATCTCCAACTCCATTCCTAGCCTTCATCCTCTTTCTTTGGCCTCATTCCTACTCTCCATCATTTATCTCCAATCTCATTCTTAGCCCTTGTTCTCTGTCTTTGGCCTCGTTCCTAATTTTCATCATTTATGTCCAGCCCCATTCCTAGCCCTCACCCTCTGTCTTTGGCCTCGTTCCTATTGTCCATCATTTATCTCCAACTCCATTCTTAGCCCTCGTCCTCTTTCTTTGGCCTCATTCCTACTCTCCATCATTTTTCTCCAATCCCATTCTTAGTCCTTCTCATTTGTCTTTGGCCTCGTTCTTATTGTCCATCATTTATCTCCAATAGCATTCCTAGCCCTCGTCCTCTTTCTTTGGCCTCATTCCTACTCTCCATCATTTATCTCCAGCCCTATTCTTATCCTTCGTTCTTTATCTTTTGCCTTGTTCTTACTCTCCGTCATTTATCTCCAGTCCCATTCCAAGCCCTCATCTTCTATCTTTGGCTTCGTTCCTATTCTCTATCATTTATCTCCAACTCCATTCCTAGCCCTCGTCCTCTTTCTTTGGCCTCATTCCAACTCTCCATCATTTATCTCCAATCCCATTCTTAGCCCTTGTCATTTGTCTTTGGCCTCATTCCTATTGTCCATCATTTATCTCCAGCCTCATTCTTAGCCTTCGTCCTTTGTCTTTGGCCTTGTTTCTACTCTCCATCATTTATCTCTAGCTCCATTCCAAGCCCTCATCCTCTGTCTTTGGCCTCGTTCCTATTCTCCATCATTTATCTCCTATCCCATTCCTAGTCCTACTTTCACACCTTTGTCCCCACCTAGTCCCATCTTCATCCCATCCCTTCTTCAAGTACTTTTATTTAATTAAAATAAAAATATTATATTTAAATTATTTTTTTTAAATATTCTCAAATTTAGATATAAAATAAAAAATCTAATAATCAATTTGAAGTTTTTAAATTTAAAGTAAAAATATTGATAAGCATTTGTAATATTAAGTTTGCAGTAATCTTATTTTATTATTTAAATTATAGTATAATTATTTTATAAAAAATAATCAAAATTAAATAAAATCTTAATATTAATTCAAAATTATTAAAATTTGTGGTTACTAAATATTTAAAAAATCTGATTATTGTAAGGATTCTTACTAAAATATTTTTATTATAAAACTCAAAAATTTTCTTAGCTCTTATATATATTTAAATATATGTTTTAAAAAATTAATTCTAATTTTAGAAATATATTGATTTGCTTAATCTTTAAAATGATATTAATCAATGAAATATGTTTAGTTGATTTATGAATTTAGTTTTGAAATAAGTTGAGTTGCAACAATCCAAATATAATAAGAATCATAATCATAATTTTTATATTTTATATTTTATATTTATTAATATAAAATATATCTAAAATTAGAATCTAGTTTTTAAATATTTTTATTAAATTTAAAAATATCATTAAATAATATTTATCTTTTTAATAACATATAAAATATTATTAGATGTATTCAAAATTTTAAAAATAATTTTTATTCTTATAATATTGTTTTTACAAAATTTGGGCTAAATACACAATGCTCTTTAATTCTTAGGAAAAATTCTTAAATTTTATTCAAAATATAAGATTAAATAAATTTAATCTTTTATTATTATAATATTTCTATTGTAAATTATTTGAATTGGTTTTTAAGATAATACTTTAGACATATAAATTTTGCATAATAATAGATTTTATACTATATGTATAAATTTTAAAATTCAAAAATATTTCAATTAACCAATCAATATTTAAATAAAAATTAATTGTTTAAATAGAACTAAGAATAATTCTAAAAATATCATTATAAAAATATATATTTTTATGACCAAAAAGATCCAAAATAATAATGTATAATTATTATATATATTATTTTATATATATTATTATTTAAAAAGTTATAACTTGGAGGGGATGGAATGGGGTTGGATGGAGAGGGAATGGAGATAGGATAGGGTGGGAGGAGGGTTGAGCTAGGAACAGAGACAATGGTTGGGAATGGATGATGGGGATTAAAAACAAGGTTGCGGACAAGGGTTGGATATAGGATGAATCATGAGGTGGGAAGGAAGATGTGTGGTATTAAGAAAAATAGAATGTAGCTTTAATAACTTCCTAAATTTAAAAAAATATTAAATAGATCCAAATTTTTATTAAATCAATCCACCTATCTTAATCATCATAAAAAGAATAATGATTTCTAGATTTTTTCTATTATTATATCTGCAACCAATAAAAACCAACTACATTCATTATGATTACCATATTCTTCATCAAGGGTGGATCTATTTAGTAAAAGCATTGGTCTATTTAACATTCTCCTAAATTTATCATCTATTTTTTTATCAAATAAGCTATGAAGTTCTTGCATCAATATCTCTCTTGCAACTTGTAAGTCCTAATTGTCACAACTAATGTCTCTTCAATAACAATATCTAACAATAGACCAATTTGTGATAGGCACCCCACTTTTTTATATATCTTCTAAAACTCACTTGTCCATTGTCTTGTACCACTCTAAATCTAGACATTATCCTAGACCCTATGTTGATTTGTTGTAACTTCTTCTTCTTACATCCTGCCCTAATATGTTTAAGTTGCTGCACTAAAACTGTTTTTGCTTTGAGTTTGGCATTCAAATCAACATCACCGAACTTGCCGTCTTCAAGGGACTCAACATCTGTGTTTGAATCTGTGCTCTCCACTGTTCTCTTGGTGGTCGGGACTTCATCACCTTCCTGTAACTTGCAAGTTCAGAACACGGAGATGAGGCACAAATGGACCACATGGATTTCGTACTCCTAGAGCGGTGGTTACAACTGAGAGCTGCGACAACCCAAATGACGAAGAAGGCAAATACATGAGCAACTTGGTCCCCTCTCATGGTGTAAACCTTGCAGCATTGCCGTGATTAGTTTCTGGACTCCGTGGATTGTTCCCACATCTCGACTAGATCTGGAAACCTGAACTACTTGTTGGGTAGTGCATATTGAATCTGATCCTTTTCACTCCTACAATTTGCTGATCTTTTATGGCAGTCTCTTGATCTAGAATTTCAGAGCTTCAATTAATTTTGATTGTCTACAGTGCCACTTGTGTGAACTCCGAAGACGCCTGACTGCAATTTCCTACGGATTTCACAACTCTTCGTCACAACCCATCCTCCAGCTAACAATGGGCATCAAATTCAACCGTCAAAAACCAGCAGCACAATTCGCTCGTTTCTACAATATCAAAAGAATTCCACGTCTCTATGTATATGCTCAAATCTTTTACTGAAGCATCTGGTGGAGCACACAAAATCCTCAGTCGTTGAATGCGAATCTCTCTCCAATGATCTGTAGGGAATGCATTGAAAAATAAACTTCACGATAACCAAACTAATCCTCGACATCGAACATCGACCAACTGCAGTGCGCTACACTACAAACTACCCTTCTACTCAACATTTGCTCCTTCAATCCTTCCAATTCCACACGAATGCTTAAGCGTCTATTTTAGCAAAAATCTTTCTTACTAACAACCTCCAAGCCGCAACTTAGTTGGTATTTTGATGCAAAAAGAAAAAAAAAAGAAAAAAAACGATGATACCACAGCAAAATAAATCTCCACTAGAAATCATTGATTCTGAAGTTCGGTTTAGATTAGAGCACATTGCTCCACATTGCCTTCTTCTCTTCTACCAACCCAATTCCACAGCCATGCAAATTTTATCTACTGGATTATTTGAAATATGTATACTTTCATTAGCTTCAGATACAATATAAGAAAGAAATAAAACAATTAAAAATATATAAATTATATTAATTCTAATTAGATTTATTAAACTTAATTATCTTTTTATTTTTAAAAATTAAACATACATATTATGAAAAAATTAGTTGTATAAGCACATACTTATAATTTATTAAAAAAATACAAGATTTTTTTTAAAAGTATTGAAAGTAAAAATAAAAAATTGAATTAAAAATACAAAGGATTGTTAGTCAAGTTAATCTCAATGTTCAACCCATAAGAAATAAAAATTTTAAAAAATATTTAAAAGACCAATACACAACTAATGGAAAAATATGCATAATCTAGGATAAGTGCTTTAAATAATATATTTTATTTGTTAAAAAGTACAATATCAAAAATGATAATAATAATAATCATAAAGAGGATATTATTTTTGGATGATAGTGAAGAAATATTTCAAATAGGCCAACTATGTTCATTATTTAAACTAACTAAACTATTTTTTTTTAAATCCTATAATTTTTTTAATGAATTAATATAATTTAAATAAATGCCAAAGTAGACTTATTAAGCAACCTCTTTTATAAATAAGCATGTTTTAGAAATGATAATAAAAAATAAATGATTATATTTCTATATAATCAATTAAAAATATATTACAATATTAAAATAGTGTATGTAGTGACTTCTTTTTCATATTAGAAGTCTTAAATGCATTACATTTGACCATGCTTAAAATCTCCATATTTATTCTTCAAATATTTAATAAACATTTAGAATGGCTCAAAAGATGGTGGTTATTCCATTGCAAATAAAGCCTCCTTCATAGCTTAAGCCATTCATGATAAAATAGATAGAATATTATCTAAGACTATTGCTATTTATTTTCTTTTATTGTCTTCCATAAATATTCCAACTTTTGCTTTTAGTGGACCTTCTTCCTTCACTATAGGAATTATATTAGAAATAACATCCTTAATAAGACTTGAGATAAGCTATATTCTCACCTCTCAATAACGCTCTACATCTTGAAATTGAAGTAAGTTCTTCTTATTCTATCTTCTATATATTTAGATCATCTTATATTCTAAATATTATGGTAATAGCATAAAGATATACCACTCATTAAAAGTAAGAGATCACTTGCATTTTTTCTTCATCCATGTTTGAAATTTGAACTTCTAATTTGGCAAGGAAATGTCCCTAGCTTATTTTTTAAAAAAATCTTTCACCATATTGTGAGCATTATCTTTTATCTCTTAAAATGCATCTATATACTAAATCCAAAGCCTCATGATGGTATCCAATGCTCAAACAAGCTAAAAAAACCTTGTCAATATCCATCACTAGCTTGAAGTCATGGACGTGGTCACTATCTAAGTAATTTGATGAAATAGATCAATAATAGTGATTCTTTTTATGCACTATAAAATGACTACTTGAATACCTGCAATTATCTAAAAGCTTAAGGATAACTTGCACGTGCAACCACTACCAAACTTTAAAGTCATTAATAATCACTTTTTAATTATTACAAAGTTAACAAGCCAACAAACAAAAAACTCTTACCACCTATCAATCCAACCTCATTTCTACAATATACTTATCAATATAGACTAGTACAATATAAAATGAGACAATGCCAAAAAACCTCTTGCAACAATACTTGCAACTAAGAAAAGGTATCAAAGACAAAAATAAAAAATATACATTAGATCATCATTATCAACAACACAAAAAACAAAAATCATAAGAAAATCAAGCAATTGACATCTACTTATAATTGATGGTTATAAATCATAAAATTTGTGATAAAAAAAATCTAAAATATAAAATATGAAAAAAAATTAATTAAAAATCACTTAAAAAACAAAAAATATTAACTAAATAAAACCTAAATACTCCAAATGATATGAAATTTAAAAATCTATAATACCATTGGTTTCTTTCGGCAACTTCTATAAAAGAATTTTTAAAATCCAAAGTTATTAATTTTAGATGTCATGTACTCTCAAGGTGAACTTCAAAACTTAGATACTCAAGAATTTTGGTTTTTTATTTTTTTAACCTTTTTTTACCTTTTTTTATCTTTTTTTTATGCAAATTCAATGATTATGTATCTTCATTTATGATCACAAGACAAAGCATGTTTTGTCAATTAATTTGGCAACATTGCAATAAATATATGCAAATCTATCTACTACTTATTCAAATTGCCTACAAAAGCTTATTGTGATCTCATCTTCAATGAAAACTTAGTCATATTTTCAATTGATTGTGATATATGTTTGAGCACCAATATACTTTTGTACTATAACCTTACTGTACTATGTATATAAAAATGGTATCCAATATTACATACGATGGCAATATAATACTACAGTGTTCTAGCATCCAACACCATAATATTAAGACATATCTAGTGCTCAAAAAATAATACAATAAGAGTGCAATAAATTCCAAAAATAATATCTTACAAATTGAAGAATATATATATAAATATATATATATATATATATATATATATTATATTTTAATATGCTACTTCACCAAAAGGCTAGTTATTGTAGCCAAGTAAAATCCTACAACAAAGGCTATTTCTCTCTTTAAACAACTTACAAGACTTGACTTGACAAGCATATCAAATCAAGCAGATTTCTCTACTTAAGTCTCTCAAACTATAGTAGGTACTAAAAAACTCAACTAATAAAAAAAACTAAATAGATGAAAATTTATTAAACTAAAATAAATTATATACATCCAATAGAATTTGGCACTTAATGCCACATCACATGACATTACATATAATACTTTAAATTTATTCAAAAGTAAAAAGATAAAAAAAAATGAAATAAAAATCTTTAAAATAATCAAAATAATTTTTAGTTAAAATAGTAAATATGTTTCAAAAAAATCTGTAAATAGCTTGAAATTAACATATATATCTTATTAAATATCTTAAATACAAATAAAGTTAGATTTTTATATATTTTCTAATTAAAAAATTATATTTTTAAAATATAATAAATCTTGAATTTAAAAATTACAAAAAAATTAATCAAAAAATTATTTTTTAAAATTTTATAATTATATTAGTTTAAATTAGATATTTATATATTATAATATTAATTAAAATAGATTATTTATTTAAAATATTTTATAGCATTTCAACTAATATTTTAATATATATATATATATATTAATTAATCTAAAAATAAAATATCAAAAGAAAAAAATTAAAAATTGATTTGAAGCAATTATATCCTAAAAGTTGTCAAATATACCTTATAAATATAGGTAGTCTTTATAATTTTTCTATTGAAGCACATATCAATAAAAAATTTGAAATCCTTTTGAATATTTCTTTTATATTATAATTATTTTATTTGATGATAATTTAAAAATATTCTTATTTTTTTTATTGTATAAAAATCATATTAATTTACTTAATATAGATATATAATTTTATAAAAAATTAGTAGGTTAGAAGATACTTTGATATATTCATAAAAAAATCTATAATTAATAAATACTCATATATATATATATATATATATATATATATATAATCTTAATTTATATATAATATAATTTTAAACACTTATAGTTTATTTTTATAATTTATTGAGGCAACTACTTGATTGACATCTCCTTCTTAGTACATGGATATCTTTTTGTATATAGACCTTTCTAAAACTAGTTAATTTTTATTTTAAGTTATGATTTTTAAATTACAAATCTTATAGTATATACACTGTATTATCATCGAAACTTGATATATCCCTATCCATTTATAATTTGAAGTCTTATATTATCTAAATCTTTATTTCTTTTGTAATTAAATATATTGAGACATCAATTTTTTGAATATGGAAAATATGATTTTTTTTTTTATAATATATTAATATTATTATTAAATCTTTTAAATTACAAAATATAAAAATCTGATTTAAAATCAAAACCAATCATGTTTTATAAAGCTATATATGTAGAGAGGTGTCTACACAATAAAAAGAGACATGTCTATTTAATTACTTTTTTAATAAAATTTTTTTAACCTTATAATTTTAACTACTATGACATACTAAAATATCATATATATATATATATATATATATATATATGTAATTCAAGCTATTTCTAAAATACTAATTTAAACAAAAAATATATATATAAAAATTTAATATAAAATATTTTAAAGTAATTTTATACTTATAAATGTATATATATATATATATATATATATATATATATATATATACTCTTAGATATTTTTTATTTTCAAATTTTATATTTAAAAATTAGTTATATTTAATTTGTATTTATAAATAATTACTAATAAACAAAAATATATAAAATTTGATTTAAATCTTTGGTTTTTTTAGCATCACTACTATATTTCTTCTTTTAATTTTTTTAGTTTTTTAATTTTATATATTTTTATTAATTTATAAATTTTAAATATATATATATATCTATTAAATTATAATAATATAGAAAATGATAAATATCTATAAAAGATTCTAAGTTGAATTTAGAAAAGACTTATAATTTTTAATATCTTTAATGAAACAACTCAAGGAAAGGAGAATCCTTCTTTTAATTTTTGTTAAATTTTTATTTTATATATTTTTTTTAATTTAATATATATACATATATATATATATATATATATATATATATATATATATATGTATATATATTAAATTATAAATGATATTATAATAATATAGAAAATAATACTTATCTATAAAAGTTTCTAAGTTGAATTTGGAAAAGACTTATAATTTTTCATATCTTTAATAAAACAACTCAAGGAAAGGGGAATCAATGGAATAAACAAGAAGAAACAAAAACCATCTTTGATTGGTTGCATCTTTTATTGTTTTTATCAAAAGTGAAGCAAAACTAGAGTTCAAAGGGCCTTTATAAAACTCGTATTGAACAAGATAACTTAAAGTGATTTTTGAGAGTGATTTTTGATTTTTGAGAATCATATAGACATAACTTTGAGTGATTTTTTTGACTAAATTGACTAATTTTTTTTCTCTCCATGAATCAATTTAGTTATAGAATTTTATTTAGATTTTGTTACATTGAGCAATATTTTAAATTTTTTTATGTAGAATTAAAAGTACTCAACTTTGAAAGGTGTTTAGCAATATTGATGGTTGTACCATTTTTTCTTATATGTCGTGTATGGAAAGTTTTGTGGAAATTTAACGGAATATAAATTGTAACTTGTATAAAATTATTTCAATATGTTTGTGCTATTTTTTTTTTTAATTTTATAGTTTTTTAGTTTCATAGTTTTTTTTCATCCTCCGCCCTAAAATATTGTAAGTATTCCTACAATGCTACTACATTTGGAGCCATGCCATTATCACTTGTGGCATTGATGTCTAGAGTAATTAAGGCCAATACCACAATTGTGCTAATGCTTTGGATGTAATTCTAATATCTTTATATAGTTGCACCTTGGTTTTGTAGCCAATACTTATAGGGAGTTTTTACATAGATTGATATAACTAAGATAATATAAATCACATTGAAGTCAAACAAATATATGCACCTTCTCCAATTTTGTTGATCTGTCAAGCTCTTTAGAAAGAATTGCTATTGCAATACAATGTATTATGATGTAGGTAATATTGTTTTCCTTTTTATTTGATAAGAATCTAGGATATTAAGACAAGTAATGGTTGGAATTTTAGCTGCATGGATAATAATGACATTTGAAGTGTTTGCATTTGCTTTGACTCATTTTGGTGGTAATGGTGCTACTATTATCACTAAAGAGGCCAATGTCCTTCTTGAATAAGCAAACAAATTGATTGAGAATAATTTCCCTCATAGATTTGGAGAAAAATTGAAGAATGTATGATCAATAAGCAAGTAATATTTCATATAATTATTATTTTTTATATTCTTTAATATATATATACATATAGTAAAAGGTCTTTAGTCTAGATTTTAAATTATTACTAAAAAATATATGATTGTAAAAGAGATGTTGACGTTTAGAAATGATTCTACATAGCCAAATTTGCAGCCTCTTCAAACATAGAAGACATTGTAAACATAATAGTGAAGAGTGTCAAGGACAACCTAAATAAGACCAAGATAAGATTTGTTGACCTTATGAAAAAGGACAATAGCAAGGGGCAATCCCTCTAGTACTTTCAATCAAGCCATAACAAGGAACTAAGGTTATCAAAATATTGAACAATTTTTATGTTGGTGAATTAATTCAATAATCTTTTCAATTTACTATCTTAAGTTTTACACTACTTTTTTTGGATTATTAGCAATGGTACTCATGTAGATTATATTAGAATTATGTAGCTTGATAGCATTGTAAAATGCTTTCATTGTAGTTCCCAAAACTAAGTGCCTTTATACCTACTTGATTACTTTGCTTTGTTTTTTTTGTTTTTTTTGTTTTTGTTTTTGTTTTGTTTTGTTTTGTTTTGTTTTTTTTTCCCCTCTCCTTCAAATAAAAAAGACAAATCTTTTATACACATCTTCTTTCTTGCAGCCATGACCCTCTCTTGATATGGATTGTTATTGGTGTAATAATAGTAGTAGTAGCAATGGTGGTTGCCATTGGTCAATTGCCTAATTCTACTTATGTTTATAACAAAATACAAGAACAAAATTGTATATTTGTGTGTGTTGGAGATTGAATGAAATGAGTAATAATAGTAGTAATATATCCATCCATATAGTATTAATATATTTTTTATATGTCCACATGGTGCATTTTGTTTCAATATGGTTTAAAGCACATTTGATTTTTTGCATATTTTTCATGACATTTGTACGAATTTAGCTAGTTTTAATATTAAAAAAATATATATATATATATATAATTAATTATAATAAAGAGTCAGAATTTATTTTTAAATGAGATTAATATGTATAATTATTTTTTAAAAAATCTAAGTAATATTCAATATGCATGCATATAAATATAGTTTGATTTTAAAAATCTCTATATTTTTTTTAATTGTATTTTCCCATAAAAATTATTCTTTATTATTCTTGGGTCATAATTAAAATGTATTTTTGAAATATTCTAAATCATCATTTCTGTAAAATATTTTCCAACTATAACATGATTTTTTGAGTACATTTTGGCATAAAATATGGCAAATGGCAAAAGATTCTCAAATATTTATTTGTTTTTTATTGAAGGTTTTTGAAGGATTTGCGTTTTAAAGAATTTAATATAAAGAGATAATATTCTTACCTAGGTACTTCAAGAAAAGTACATGTTTCATGATTTTATTTTCAAATGTCTACATATAGAATGCAACTCAATATTTTTAATAAACATATGAATCAATTTAATTTTCACCTACTTCGCAGTCATAAAATAGCTTGTATTATATACAGGTATATGACTAATAAAAAAAAACTGATGAACAATCTAATAAGATTTAAAGATATGAATTTATTATCTATTTCAAAACAAAACAATCATCAAATATTAGCTTGGGACATACAGTAACTACGATTGCAACTAAAAATGGTTTTACAACCGTGCTCAATAAATTATGAACTTCTATATTATTATTATTATTACTAATATTGCAATTAGTAATAATATTAGTATATATAATCCTTCAAGTCACAATATTCTAATGCAAATGTGCATGCATGAGTTTCGAGTGTGTGCCAAATTCACCCGAAAAAAATAAAAAAAATAGTTTTAATAAAATATATCTGACTATGTTTTGAAGGAGAATCAAAAGAACGACTTACAGCTGTGGTGAATAATCCAAAATTCTCTATTTCATTGACGAAGTCCAAAAATTATCATACCATATATCTGTTACAAAAAAAACAGTTTGGAAATAATTTAATGTTTTAATTTTCAATTTACCAGGAGAAATGAATAAAAATCACGCACTGATTATTGAACCAAAAACTACAACAACCAAAATTCTCATTAAAAGCAGTATCGGTGGGTTGTTGAGAGTGAATATACGTTACACAAATCCTACACCATTGAAGAGAATTCAATAGTTCGTGGATGCACTTCAGAGCTTTTGCACCACATCCAAAGAAGGTCTGACCCCCGCCATAATGCCACATGGCCACACTAAAAATAGATCCAGCTGTACACATATCGACAAAATAGCACACGTGGAAACGACCCACGTGGCTGACCCATCGATACCCGGGTAGGGACAGACCGCAACCGCAGCCCGGTCCTCTATCGAGATATGGATGTTGACGCGGCGGGGCGGGGACGGGGGAAGGGCTGGGTAGGCGGGGGGGGGGGGGTGGTTCGGGCTCGCCTTCATCATTCGTCTTCTTCTTCGTCACTGTGCTCTGCTCTGAGTTTTTCTTTATCCTAGAGGAGTCTGTCTGTTTGTTGTCTATCCAACGCTGGTTGCCAGCCAGGTTGTCGCCATGCCATGCTCCATTGTTGGATTTATCCTCCGCCAGCGCGCACCCGTTGGATCACCTTCGCTCTCAGTTTAGACCTCCCTTTTTTCATATGACCTTTTGCCTTTATTTGGAGTCACGTCCGAGCTTCTGCTCCTGCCTCCTCTTTCGAATTTGCGCCGCTTGTGATCGCTTCCCCTGCTGCACTGTGGATGTCCTCTCCGCTGTTTCGTTGTGTTCTGTCAGGGCGCCGATAGGCGTCGTCTTGCGGAACGGTTTTACGACAAGCGAGTTCGTTCGGAAGTCGGAGCCGTGGAGGAGCTGAAAGCCGTGGTTGACATTCTTGCGACTTAGATCCGGGATAGTCGAGGCTTCGCGAGGTAATGCCATTGATAGCTGCCGTGCATTTTTTAAACATTGTCGGTGTTGATGTAGTTATTCAAGTTTTCGTTACTGGATCATCGTGGCTGTTGTTTGTTTGTTTTTTTGCTTGTATTTGATTTTATTTTGTATTGTAAGAAGAATGTATTGTAAGAAGTGGTCGGGGAGTGTGCGCTGTGGTATTTGATGGTTTTGGAGGCCCCAAAGCAAGCAGCACTGTAGTCCTTGCCACTATTGATCAGTGCCTTCGATCAAAGTCGCTTCGAATGACTTTGTTGCGCAGCTAATAATGACGAGCGTTAATGCTGTTTCGGTCTGAAGTCTTTAGATCTACGTTTATAATTATTGGTTTGCTCCTTTGTAGCATGGCCTCGTGAAGAATGACTTGTTACTTATTGAAAGTACCACAGAGAGGCAGGGTCTGCACTCCCCTGTGCGCTTCCTATCCACCGTCTACATGTGCAATGGAACCTTGAGGAGACCAGTGTACACTTCTAAAGTGTCACGTAGTTCATATGCTAAGCGTATTTCTTGTTTAGACTGGAACAGCCATGAAGTCATGAATTGATTTCATCCTCTGCCTCGAACCTTTAACAAAGGTTCATTAACTATCTAAGTAGGTCAGGATGAATCCCAGCAAGTACTTGAATCTGTTTTCTTCTGTGTAAGTGGGTTTACCGTGAATAGTATATCTTCTTGATAATTTTTATGTTTAACGTGTTACATGCTTCAGGATATCTCGTTCGAAACGTGTATTTGGAAGCCTTTGAGTCTTAGTCGTCGTAGTAGATAATGTGAGGTCAGCTGGCTGATTTTCACGAAAGTCATCATCTTCTTCATCTGTTCGGAGACCTCAATGAATCCTAGATCTCGTGCAAGGCTCTTTGTAAGTGGAATGCGGAACTTTTTGTTTGAAGTCCGGAAAATGAAGTTGCCTGGTTCATCTTTGCAGATAAACGAGGGGAGGATTCGTGCAAGTAGCAGAAGATTATGGGTCGCACAATAGACGTTCCTGAAGACACATTGCAGGAGTCCGAAACATCCAACGTAGTGTTAGAGCTTTTGAAACAGGCTGGAGGATGTGTGGTGACTGATGGAGGTTTTGCAACTCAATTGGAACGTCACGGTGCAAATATTAACGATCCTCTGTGGAGCGCGGTCTGCCTTATCACTATGCCAGACCTTATCCGCAAGGTATTCGTACAGTCCATCGTAAAGTATTTGTTCTGTCTGCTTTACAGACAATTTAAGGGGAATAATACATGGATATGGGGCTCTCATTTTGCATTGGAAGAGGCTAGCACCGGCATTTTTCTGATGACATTTCATAGTTTCAGCTTTAGCAGAATTGAGCCAGCAGTGTCGTGCTTCTTTAGGACAGTTGCTATGCTTGTCTGTGCTTTTTAACAGTGGACGTGCATGGCATGCATTGTTTGTGGGAAGGGTTCCTTGATGAAGGACTTGTAACGTATTTATGCGTTTCTCATAACTTTTTAGCATCTTTATTCGTGGAACTAAATTAAGCCTGAAGTTTATGTTTTCCTCGCCAAAAATACTCGTACCTTACTATAAAATCTTATCTTAGCTGTCTACGTTTACATGACCAAGTACAGAAGATTCCAGTTCTGAAATCATTTTACTCAAGTCCTATATAATTCTTTCGTACAAGTGAAACTCATCATATTATTTATCTTCGTGTTGTGGATATCAGGTGCATAGGGAGTATTTGGAAGCAGGAGCTGCAGTAATATCAACAGCTTCTTATCAGGTTATCATCCGACACTAGCTTTTTTTAGTCACCAGTTCATCTAGTGGAGTAGGAAGTTTATGCGACGTCTTTTTCAAAGGTGACAATTTACACAGCTTGTCGTATTAATCTACGCCAAACTGATTGTATCTGGCATTTTTTTTTTTTAAATTGCCTAAAACCTTGCTCAAGTCATACCTGTTTTTCAATATGTTATTTGATATCTAAACAGCCTTTCTTTTAAAAATGTCAGTAACACTTTCGTAGTTGTTGGTACTATTGACAGGCAACAATTCAGGGTTTTGAAATGCGAGGCTTGTCAACGAAAGATTCAGAAGATTTGCTTCAGCTGAGTGTCCGTATTGCTCGTGAGGAGCGTGACCGATTTTGGAAAGAGTATCAAAATAAAGTGCATACAGGACCTGGTCAAGCGGGTTCATACCATCATGCTCTTGTTGCTGCATCCATTGGTAGCTATGGAGCTTATTTAGCTGATGGTTCTGAGTATAGGTATGCTACTGCTGCTCCACGTTTAATTTCTTATTAGAGAAGATATTTGGAAAGGAACTGTTAACTACTCAAATTCAAGACTTGATCTGCCCATTGTTGAGGAGTACTGTCTTGAAACTGTTTAGAGTAACCAATCTTAATTTTTGCATGCTGTGTTACAAGGATACTTCATTTATTCAAGAATGTCTTATAGTTCATCTAGCAGGTGCAGAAGACTTCTAGGCTTGAAAATTGTGAGACGCGTCAGTTTTTCGCAACCAGGTGCTGCTATGCTTGGTGTTGTGTGCTGAGTCTTCTGACTTCTAAGTTATACTCTTTGGATTACTTGCAGCGGAGATTATGGCTCATTCGTCACAGTTGAAAAGTTAAAGAACTTCCATCGTCGCCGCCTACTGGTGCTTGCTGATGCAGGACCTGATCTATTGGCATTTGAAACCATTCCGTGCAAGTTGGAAATTCAGGTTAGTTCCATTTGGCAAGCAGAGGTTGACATTATACAAGTGATTTTCGTTGGATTTATTTGGTCGATTTTATTGCAGAAAATTATATATATATTTATTGTAACAGCTTTAGAAATGTTCATTAGCATCTGATTGTCCTATTGAAGGAAACTTAGAATTCGCAACTGTTTTGAAAGCTCAAAAGAAGCTGTGCATTGTGAGGGTTTTCTTCGAAGATTCCTCATTCCAAGGATCAATCACAGTTCAATTGGTTACAAGAGCGGACTGTTTATGTCAAGTTATTTGATGATGTATTGGATTTTACGCTCAGGAAGTGGGTGAATGTTTCTTACTGGTGCATCATTATCATGTGCAGGCTCTAGTCGAGCTGTTAGATGAAGAAAAAATACGGATTCCAGCTTGGGTAGCATTAAATTCAAAAGATGGCGTGAATGTAGTGAACGGGGATTCACTGACTGATTGTGTTGGCTTGTTAGACAACTGCACCAAAGTAGTAGCAGTAGGCATTAACTGCACCCCTCCTCGCTTTATTCTGGACCTTATCCGTGTGGCACGAAAGGTACTCATTCGAAATCTACCGGGCTTTATGGTTATTCAATCAGTACGTCACAAATAATAATTCAAGGGGTATTTTCTTGGTTATCTAGTCAACCTTAGTAGCATATCCATGTGCAGTATTCACAATCATTTCAAGAATTTCTACTCAAGTGTGAATGCTATGATGTGTTGTCGGGTAACGAAACAGGTGACAAGCAAGCCCATTATGGTCTATCCGAATAGTGGAGAGCATTATGACGCCGTAATAAAGCAGTGGGTGGTATGTGTCTACCCCTCTATACCCTCCCGTTCGTCTGTCATTTTCGCAGTCTAATATTTGGGATTAATTTTCATGTTAAAATTTCTTTGCGTGCATCCCACGATGAATCGGTGATTATTCAAGTGAAAATTACCCTAGTCGATTTTTATTTTCTACTTAATAGTTCTTTTGATGTCGAATATCAAGTCTTGTTCTGGTTATTTATAATATTTTAACAGAGAATTACTTAGTCTTCAACTGTAGTCGTGATCGCAATTTATTTTTCATTGGAGAGTATACGGATTCCAAATTGAACTCTTATTATCAACATTGGAGTGGTAGAGTATACATTTACTTCCCTGGAAATATTTGTCTGATGGAATTCGTTTGTTGAAGCCAACAATGAGCTCCGAAAATTTCGAGCCACTGGTTCTGACGACATGACTTGTAAATGCTTTTTAACCGCCTTATTAATGTAAGTGTTCTCCTTAAGGCATTTGGAGGGAAGGTTCTTAAGTTTTTCAAGTGTCTTATGGTTCGCTTATGTTTGCATTTCCTGCAGGAATGTAAAGGATCTACAGACACAGACTTTGTCTCACATGTGCAAGAGTGGCGCAAGGCAGGAGCTCAGCTTATTGGCGGGTGCTGCAGGACTACTCCCAATACTATAAGAGCCATTTCCAGAGTCCTGTATGAACACACTCAAGTGTACGCCGCTAAGTAGTCTGCATGCTTACCAAATCCGTCTTGGTTTTCTGCTAATACAACACTCTTCAAGCACATGTAGCTGTTCTTTATTTTCGAAAACTACTGCCATGTGGTTTGCAGTTCGACGCATAGTTTTGTAAACTATGCTCCACCAGAAGAATTCAAGACATTATCTTTTTACGAACTTGATTTGCTAGTTTGCAAATTGAGTCAAGATTGCCAAATTTCGGCAGTTGAATACTATTCTATTGTCCTGCAGCAAGTTACTTGATCTGCTTAGAATGTTTTAGTTTCCCCTTAGAGGTATGGTGCGACAGACCTTGCTTGAGAAGGGACAATGTTGTCATCAAAGCAACTCCTACATTGCTTCAGGATAGCTTTGGAGGTCGTGAATTTTTTCGCACTCCATATTAGCCAGGGTAATCATTTGATTCATTATATGGTCACAATTTATGCCCCCATCTTATTTTTAGGATAAGATTCAATCAGCTGGACGTGTACCTTCAAGAGCTGGGCCTCCATAAACGATTCTACGAACCGGACAATTTCTTTCGTAAATCTGAATTTTTTTAGTTGTACTTATCTGGCCTTGAAATCGATTCAGGTTATTTAAATCTGGGGTTGTTTACATGGCGTAATCTTTATCAGCCTATTCTGTCATGCTGTAGATTTTCGAAGAAGTGTGGAGCACTTCTGGAAATACCTTAACCAGATGAAACATGCATTGAACGGAACACACCTAGTGGACATCTGTGTGAAGAGTGAAACCCTGAATACTGGAAGTCTACAACAGGTAGGACCTCAGTTACAAATTACAAGTTATCTTCATGATTGCTTCTGAAACTCTTTGTGTTCGGCACATCGATACCACCAAAGTCACCGCTGGAGGATTGAAGGGGGGGAGGGATGATGTAGGCTGAAGCAGCAGTGCTAGGGCAGGTGCTACGCTTTGAGACACACATCAAGATTGATGCATTGTTCTGAAATTGGCATACAGAACCACACTAGACTATGCGTTCTAGAAGCAAGAGCTTGTGTTTGAAAGTTGTTTTGCTGAAATTTTATTTTTCACTTTTTTACATTTTTTTGTTAATGCTTATCTAATCCTAAATTGCATAATGGAACCCCTTGACAGTGTGCAATTGCTTGGCAACAACGATACAAAGGGGACGGAAGCATGGACATATGTGCAAAGCACTACTACAGGTAGAAGGTGTTAAGTAATGGACTTAGTGCAATTGAGAGGCATGGCACAAGCTCCTTTGTCACCCCATTATACCAAGTGCAAGTAGATTCATTCCAAAATGTGCAATGACTCTTTATTTGAAAGCACTAGATTGTACCAATCTTTGGATTGAATCTATCAAAGATTTGCCAATATATTTTGTTTTAGAAAAATACTACCTAATTGCTTACTTTACAAAGAAGATGGATGGCATTGTGGAGAAAGAACAATAGATAGCAAAACTTGAAAATATCATTCAAACTTGTATCATGTCAAGTCTCTTAACACAGTTAGCTCATATAGTATAATTACTCTAATAGAATTTGCATATCTAAACTTTATATTGCCACACTTTATTTTTTTTATTTTTTTTATTTTTATTTTTTTTGTCTATTTAGATTAAATCTAGCTTGAAGGTTATTATTTAATATTATTTAAACCAATTTTTTTCTTTTTTTATTCAATTAAATAAAGATTAATTTCTATATCTTTTAAACTTCTTCACAATATCAAAGCCAAGTAATATTCTCAAAGTAAGTACATGGAGCATCACAAGCACACTGAGTAGTCAATAGTACATATTGTCATGTGGTAACATGATTATATGGTGTAAAATAAAAATATGGATGTTATTATAGAAGAGCCTAGTAGAAAGATGTAGAAAAACTAGGATAAATGATAGGAAGATAATAAAAATTTAAGTCTTAATGGTGCTTTTTGTAGAAAGGATTTCAATTTACTTTGTAGGAGCATAAATATCTCAAATAAAAATAAATAAAATAAATAATTAATATCAACATATTAAAGAGAGAATTTATAATAAATTTAAGTAAAAAATACATCAAATTACTAAGAATTGATTCCAGAGAGGACTCGTTGTGAACGAGGATCAAAATCAGACCCTGAGGTACAAAACCATGCACCTACGACAACTCTAGGATTCTTTTGTTAATTGAAGAGTAGAATTACAAAGCAAACTTATGAAAAGATTTTTGAGAGTTGATTTCATGTCATTTGGATTAATATTGAGGTTTTGAAAGATTTTCAAAGTTAGTGATGTACTTAGTGAGTTTAGATTTTGAGAAATAAAAATAAGTTTATAAAATTGAGGATTTTGTGAGTTTCATAGCATATCTAGAAGTTAAAATTTGGTAATTTTTCTTTATGCTTGTTGTAAATGTGTGAAAAATTTGAAGTCAAATAAGCAGTTAGATTGAAGAATATGAGAGTTTTTGTAGATTATAGTCTCAAATAATTCAAATTTAGGATTAATAAGGGATTTTATAATTTGGCAATATTTGCCAATTTGATTGAAACAAAAATTGATAAGAGGAATTTAGGCTTGAATACCTACACGCAACTTGAAATTTGAAGTAATTGAATGGTTCAACAAGGAGAAATCTTAGGATTGGTCTATTATTTAGGATTTGTTTAAGTTTTAGGATTTTTCTAGGATTTCATTAGGATTTTATTAGGATTTTATTAAGATTTGACCAAAGATTTGGTTAAGGTTCATTAGGATTTTAATTAGAATTAAATTAGAATTAAATTAGAACTTATTTAGATTTTTTTATTTTTAGTATTTCTTTAAGATTCTTTATTATTTCTTTGAAAGTTTTTATTTTTAGTATTTTTTAAAGTTTATTATTATTTCTTTAAGATTTTTTTTGTTTTATTTTGTTTTTTGTTTTTTGAAATTAATTTATGACTTCTTTGTATTTCTTTTGTAACTTCTTTAAATTTACTTTGGATTGATTAAAGTTTGATTAGGATTATTAAAGATTACTTAAAGTTAATTTAAGACTCTATTAGTCTTGATAGGATTGTTATTGCATTTTTACTTACCTTCCTTAACTAGGTGCTTGGTGCATTTTCAAGTAAGAATACATGTAGTATAACAATATATAAAAAGCTTGATGATTATTACCCTCTGAATATTATCATGTAAAAAAATAAAATGACAAGATGGAAATTCTTGATATTGTGATTATTAAAAATAAAATGCTAGCATCTCTAACAAACTACAAGTTGTGGAAAACCACAATAGAGCACGTCTTCAAAAAAGAAGATTTATGGAATTGCATCAAGACCATTGACAACAAAGAAAAAAAACCATAAGTGGCAATACATCAACAACTAACAACTTGAAAGAATGTAAAGCAAATAAATAAGGCAAATAAACAACTATCAAAAGAATCCACATTTGAGCAATATATCAAGAATTAGAAATTTTATGTAAGAAAAAACAAAAGAGCTTTAGATATCTTTAAGTTATTGTTAATAGAGGAACTATGAGACTTCATTTCTAATTTAAAGGAATCTAAAGTAACATGAAACAAATTTGAAGACTTGTACCAAATCAGCACACTAGTTGATATTATGGTGCTTTATAATAAGTAATATGTGGTTGATATGGAAGACAATATGTACGTATATATATTCATGCAATTCATCTACAAATTGATAAAAGAATTACAAAGAGCATGATATTAGATCAACGATGCTACAACAATATATGAAATTCTTACCTACCTTTTATTTAAATTTGATCAATTGATTTGAGTAATTCAAAATAAAAAATAATATTATTTATTTTTAAATTATTTTATCAACTATATCTCAAAAAAACTAAATTTAAACTTTAGCAAGATTCTTTACATGAAAAAGCCTTGGTTATGCAAATTTGGAATATTATTTAACAAGGGCATTTCTTGAATCAAAAAAGAGGAATATAAAACCACTACCAGAAATGATTTGATGGATATTAATCCAATTCCAACTTATGCCCTAATCAAGTGGTATGTTATTACTTGAGAGAAGTACGATACATTGTGGTAGTTTTTACTATTTCAACACTGTTGCCTTCAAATTTCTATAGAATACAAAGAAGATACTTCAAAGAAGAGCTAAAAAAGCACACTTTATAAATAAAGTTTCAAATCATAGCCTACCATCCTTTACAAATATATCCAATGAAGAGATTGAAGCAATTCTTGCTATTCTATTAATTTACACATCTTAAGTTCAAGATTGGATACTTGACTCAAAAGCATTACAATACTTTGTAAGTGATTCAAAATTATTCTTTTAAAATAAAAGAAAATAATATCCAAGGTGTTATAACATTGGCTTTAGGCCAAGATTATGTCATTTAAGGAATGAGAAGTATTAAACTTCTTATATCTAATATTGAAATAAAAACCATCACAAATATTTGCTATATTTTAAGATTCAATAAAAATATATTATCAATTAGTCAAATGAATAATTTTAAAAATCTTGTATTATTTATAAATTCTATATATTTACTTCTTATATTACAAAAACCATACAAGACCAAAATAATAGGAAGTAGAAATCCAAGATGTAGACTTTGCAAGCTATTATTTTTTATCAAAAGCTTTGAGGTTTATAACATAGAAGCATCGTTTTTTCCAAAGAACAAGTCACCAATGAATTTCTTTATTAGATTCAAAGATCATTTAAAAATCTTAAGTGAACCACTAGTCTATATGCCTATAAAAGAACCATTACACAAATAAAAAGAATTTGCTTGGCTTTAACATTCAAGATTAGGACACATTAATTATTGCAACCTATAACAATTAAGTAGAGAAAAAGTTGGGATATCAGAATTGCTACTTATTAATAATGTATGTAAAGCATGTTAGGTTAGAAAACATATTCAAATAAAAATTTAGAAACATGCAAAATATCAAGCTTCAAAGCTTTTAGAGATCATATACTCTAATTTGTGCAAATCAATGCCAAAGCCATGTATTGAAAGAGCAAATTATTTTTTCACATTCACAAATGACTACATGCAAAAAATATTTATTTATTTATTTTAAGTAAAAAATCAAACTTTTGTAAAATTTTAAGTTTTTAAAAAGCATATAAAGAATCAAACATACTTAAAATTTTTACTTTCAAATAAAACAATGGAAGTGAATATACTTCTTTAGAATTCACTAGATTTTGAAAGGACAATAGTATCCATAAGCAGCTCTCTATTTCTCAAATTTTATAATAAAACAAAGTTTTGGAGAAGAAGAATAAGAAAATTTTGAATTAAATGCAAAGTTATCAAGGACTTAAACCTCAAACAAATAAAAAGTCAATATATTCTTGTGTCACTCAAAAAAAATAGATATTCATTTAAAACTAATATAATATTAAAACTAGAATGACTATTATTAAAGACAAAAAGCCTAAAAAGTATTGAAATAAGACTAGAAATTAAAAAGGCATTGAGAAGAATGAAAAAAGATTCACTTTTGTCTCTATATATACTATCTAATTAAAAGTTATGTGGCAACATTCTATAAGACCTTTAACACGTGTCTAACTTACAAGATACATGTTTAACTTATAAAACAAGTTTTTCATATGTGTACTACATAGTTAACTTGTTCCATAAGCTACTAACATATGCAACATGTGGCTCATTTTTTGGCCAAGTTTCTAACTTACCAATCAACTATAAATACATATAAAGTCAAATATATGTTTTTAAAGCTTCTAAAAAACTTTTCCATAAGATAATATCAAATCTATCTATATTTATCTTTTACTTAACACTTCTTATCTAGGTAACTATATATGTCTATGACATTACCTTCTCTTTTAGGCACAAGTTCCATGACGAGCAACAGTTATATATTGATGAAGTTTAAGATGTAGTAAATTGCATTTGCTACATACTTTGATCTTTGTTTTCTTTGTAAGTAGTTGATAGGTCCTCTCAACTATTGATATTATTTTATATGAGGATAAGAAGACTTCCTTGATGTTTGATCATTGTTGAGGCCTTTGTAACTTGTTTCAAATAAAATATTTGGAATACTATTGGAGGTAGTTACTACCTCAAATAATATTATCAAGCATCAAGAGTCTCTTCCAAGTTAGTGATATGAAATATGTTTTATTTCATCATCTATTTAAAAAAAACATGATATTCTTGGGGGTCTTTATTTCTATTGCATCATGTTGAAGGCTATGAAAATCACAATTTCTAATTCAATGAGTCACCAAATGATAACTCTTGAGTTGAATCTATAAATTTTTTATTCTCTAACTTTTTAATATTACAATAAGATATAAACTACAAATAAGAATAGAAGATAGAATACAATCTTTCTAAAATTATATTTTTTTTATAATAAATATTTTTTAATATTTGTTATTTTTTTGATAGATATTATTGATAAAAGTATCAATCTTCTTTGTTGTATTTATAAGATTTTTGGTTGGCTTCCATATGCATTCGTTAATATCATATCCATGTCAATGAATAAAATATTTCAATCTATTTTGGTGTTGCATTGAATCTAATACTTCTTTGACCTCATATTCTTGATTATTATGGATTTCTATAGAAAGAAGTGGTAATTGTCATATTTTTGATACATCTATTGTCTTGTATGGCTAAAATAAATATATAGAATACAAGATGGATCTTCAAACTTTGATAGGTATAATTAATAAGTAATTAGATTGATCTTTTTATAAATAAAAAAATAATCTAAATCTATGATAATCCAACTTGTCATAAGAGTAAATAGTCTTGATATTATCACAAATAATCATACCTTGTTGTTAATGTAGAATTGAGGTTGTTCCTTCTGATAGACATTTGCATTGATTTTTTTTTGTTCTTGATCTTTTTTTAGTTGTGCATTCATTGTTACATATAACTTTGATAAATAATATATTAAATTTTTTGTTGGAAGATTATCAAATTTTGAAAAATCAAAAATATCAAGTTGTAGATGATAACCATAATTAAAAAAGAAATATATTTATTGAGTAGAAAAATATATCTTGTTATTATAAGCAAACTCTACTAATGGCAAAAGAATTATTTAATCTTATTAATAATTGATAGTGTACTTCAAATATTATTCCAAAATTTAATTCATCTGCTTTGTTTATTTATTAGTTTGAAGACAAAAAACCAAAGATAGTTTTATATCCACCTTTAGAACCTTCAAAATAATTCTTCAAAATCTTAATACAAATTGAGTCCCTCTATTCAATATAATATCCCTTGATAATTTATGATAGCAATAAATATTGTTATAAAAAAATTTAATTTTTTTTTCACATATAATAGATTTTATATATAATAAAAAATATGTGATCTTGGTGAATCAATCTACTATCACAAATATACAGTCATAAGAACTTAAAACCAAAAGATCCATCATAAAATCTATAGAAATAAAAGACCATAATTTTTTTGAAATAAATAATGGCTAAAAAATCCATAAAATTAATGACAAGGAGTTTCAATCTTAAACAAATGATACATGATTGAACAAAGTCTTTGACTATTTTTGTGAGGGTAAATTTTTCTCTCACCTCAATTTACAAGATGGCTTCAATTAAGATTTTTTTGTAATTAGTGGTGTAAATTAAAAGCAGCAATAAACAAGAACAAAAGAAGAAAAATACAAAACAAGTGAAATAAGTTCAATTAAGCAATTGTATACTACAAAACTAGTCACAGTTTATTCATTAGATTTTCACATAGAAAAAATAAAAGTAAAAAGTAAAAATTATATTTTTAAATAGATTTTTTAAATTTTTTTCCAAAAACATAAAAATCATATAATTCCAAGTTACTATGAGTAAGTTACGATAGATTGAATATAGAATGTAAATAATAGAAAAGTTAAGTGAATAATTTTTACCTCAAGGGTAACTTGTTTAAGAAATCAGGAATTCAAGCTTCATTAAGGTTCAAAAGTAGTGTATATTGGTTGTCTAAAGAGGCCTTGAGGCCTTAGTCTTATCTTCCTACCTATACTCAAGGTGCTACAACCCATATGGAAATTAAGCACCTCTCTTCCTGTAAGGACTATACTAGCTGCTGGTCCTCCTATTTTCTACTAGTAAAACTACTTTTTTTGCATTTTTGACTTCACCATGGTATTCAAAAACACCCGATTAGTTTAGAAACCTTGTATAGTCTTCAAATCTTGCTTCATTTCTTCATAATGGCTCTGAAGGTGGTAAAACTCAATTTTACCAAGGTCTTAAAATTTTATCTAAAAATTCATAAAAAATCCTAAATAAATTCTAAATAAATTCTAAATAAATCCTTTAATATTTCTATAATACTAATATCCATATAAGGCTGTATTTTTCTATCTTGGTGATTTTTTATAGTAATAAAATTAGTTTAAATCCACTAAAAATCCTATTTTTTACATGCATGACTTAAAAGACATGAAGTTCTTTTTCATGCTTCTTTTAACTATTAACTAATCTTTGATAGGATTTTTGTAAGTAATACATGTAGATATGATGCCAATATAGACATTGGTCTCAATTACTAATCATTAATACTCAATAATGAGTAAAAATATTAAATCAACTAAGATAATTGCCTCCAAGACTTATTAAGACTCTATTTTTGTAACTTTTCTTTTGATAAGATTTTTATACTTATAAATACTTCTAAATTATAATAAATATGTAAATAATCAAAAAGACTCTCTAATCTTAGAATTTATCTCATTAAATGACTCAATACTATATTTTTAACCAATCCACCAATTAAGATCCATTGGTGGGACTTACAATCTTCTACATTTGAAGCGACTAAAAATCTCTAGATAATACATCTAAAATCTTATTGTATCCAAAATATTTGGATGCTAATAAATTATGATGAGTTTGAAGAACTTGTACTTGTGCTTCAAACTCATCACAATTTATTTTTAAATACCTCCATATTTTATCCTAGCTGCCATTTTAATAGCTAGAGGTTTGATTTTGACTTTCTATCACAAATGATCGACCTCTTAGCATCAATTCAATCAATCTTAGAGATTTTTTAGCTTGATCCTATCTTCAACTTAATCTTAGTATCAACTATATTAATTATTTATTTTTTCTACCTTATTTTTATCAATTTATGGCCTTTTTAAAGAAATAAAAGAATTTCTACAGTCTAGAAGATAAAATTATTAACCAACCTTTAATCTATGAGCTATTGAGATAAAAAAATGAATTAAAAAGCTTTTATAAAAGCCATTGTTTAAATGTCTTAAATTATTATTGAAGCAAGATGTTCAAATATTAATTAGAAATTTAATTTTGATTATATTTTTATCATATAGTCATATTATAATATGATAATAGAATTGGTAATAATTTAAAATATATATATTGACATAAAGTACTTATGGTTCTTATGATTCATATATATATATAGTGATTAAAAATACCTTTTAGATAATGACACCATTCTTGAAATAAATCTACAATTATAAGAAGCTTTTTGGTATAGTTCTTGTAATTATTCTCAATTGTTCAAAATTTCCTAGAATAAAAAGCTATTGAATAGAGCTTGTCATCTACTCCCATTTGTGATAACACTATATTCATAATAAAGTTTGATGCATTTATTTTCTTAAAAATTACTTTAAATTTCTATAATCACAGACTTCTTTTGTCAAAAGAAACACAACTCTCAATAAATAACAATCATAATCTTCCATCTATAATCAATCTTCTAATAACTTCTTATATAATTCAATCATACAATACTCTAATTACATAATCAATAATTCATAAATCAATCTTTGATTTATTCCAAAGATTCACTTCTCAATATTAAAAAATTATCCATTACTCTTCAACAATAAAGAAACAAAGAGGTAGCACCATGCTTAGCCTGACTCATGACTATCACAGTCTGGGACTTATAATATCTTCTTCAACTTACTTATGCTTTACTTCTAAAATTCCAGATTTTAATTGTCATTCCCTACTTAACCATTTTTCACATCTAATTCAATCACATGTCCTTTTAAATTCACTATCCTAAGAATGATTAATCTACTTTATCAATATCTTACAAAAATAAATTTCTATCCCTTTTACATAGCCCCACTCCTAAGTGTGCAGCGTCCTCGCAAACATAGAATTGATATATATCTAAAAAAAACTAAATAAAACTCTACCAAATTACTATCCCTTTGTCTCACTCAATTGATCAACTACCACATTATCTATTGTTGATTCCACCAATTCTGGTTCCAAATGTAAACTTTCATCCTCCTCTAATCTTTTCATTGGCTTCTTTTTCAAGTGGGCTGAAAGGTCTTCATTATACTTGTCCAATTCATAGACTTGAGCCTTCAATTTCAAGATCTGGACATCCCTCAATTCCAATTGGTGTTGATGCTCAATCATCCATTCTAGAACTTCGAAAATTGACATCATCAATACTTAGGATTGACTGATATTGACTAAATCATCTACCAATTTTTTCACCTCAACGTTCAATGTTTCAATATCAGCCCTAAACTGCTTTGTTTTACATTCGTATTAGTCACTCAATACCACTTTTTTTTTGGGCCAAGAACTCTGCATTTTCTCGTTCTACTTACAATTGATACCTGACTTTCTTCTATTTCAAATCCCATATTTGGCGATTGTAGATCAAGTCATCCCATTGACCTTCCACGATTTTGAAGATGTATTATTTTTTTTTGTCCAAGCTTTTTGTTTTTGTGAAAACCTTTATTTCAATGTCAACTTGGATTCTGCATTCACCTAGATGATCCATTCTTTTTCTTTAATTCTTTGATTCTGCTCTGATATCACTTTTTTGCTTACTTTCAATTCCTGTTTGATACTGCCCTCTACACCCAATGCTCATATCATGCAATGTATTTACAAAATATACTTCAATAAAGCATTCTTATAATGTATGTCTTTCAATAGTCGACCATGTCGAAATGCGAATTAATAGAAATTTAACAAAATCAAGACTTCATTTTCTTCTTCTACTGCCAAATAAATCAGAGCCGGTTCTAGTGCAACTTCTGGAACTACCTCTTGTGCTAAGGTACGACTAAATTTTCCAATTTCGTGTACTACATCCTCTGAATTGGCAGTCTGTGCTAATAAATTCCATTTACCTTGTTGAGGCACTGACAAGGATACATTTCTCTCTGCTATTGGCATTGCTTGACTCAATGTAAATGTACTTGGCTCTGGAAAGAAGAATGGAAATTGCAATAATAAAATCCTAATTCTAATAGAATACTAAAAATACTCTAATTAGACCATAATAATGCTAAGCAAGCTTAATCAAATTCAAAAAACTTCAAAGAAATTTCAAATAAACAATAAGAATTCTTAAAGAAATATTAGAAGGATCACAAATATCACTTAAATATATCTCAATTCAATCTTAATTTAATTCTAGTTAAAATCTTATTGAACTTTATTCAAACTTTAGGCCAAAACTAATTGAATCTTAAATCCTAATAAAATCCTAAACCCTAAATCAAACCTTAAACCAAATCCCAACCAAACTCTAAATCAAAATCTAAATCCTAAATCAAATCCTAACCAAATCCTAATCCAAATCCTAAATCAAACCCTAACCAAATCCTAATCCAAATCCTAAATCCTAAATCAAATCCTAACAAAATTCTAAACCCTAAATCAAACCCTAACAAAATCCTAAACCCTAAATCAAACCATAACCAAATCCTAAACCAAATCCTAGTAATTCCTATAATAGATTTAAACCTCAATAACTAATGAATAAATCGTTGATCTTAACTCAAATTTTTTATACTTCTAAAAAAATAAGTTAAAAATAAGCACAAAAAAATTGAAAAGGATCGGAGTTACCAAATTGACGATAACCTCAAAAATGTGCTCGAGTATTGATCGGCCTCCTTCTCCAATCTTGATGCCAATCTTCCAAAGCCAATATCTCTCTTTTGCACCGTTCGATTGATCTCAAAATTCTCGTACACATAGAAAATCAAGTCTAATATCCTCTCACGTAAGTGTCACTCCAATCCAACTAGTAGATTGCAAGAAATCTTAAAAATCCCCACTAGACCTAAAATTCTATTTTCTAAGACCTTGACCCACTTAAACCTCAATATTCCTCAATTCAACCGTTAGATCAAGCTCAAATTTACAACACATATTAAAAAAAACTATAAACATAAACCCACAAAATTTCACCCATAGATCTATTACAAAACTCTTGAAATCATCCAAAACATAAACCCTATTTTATTTCATAAAATCCAAGTCATGTAAAACAAACCTTGACTTTGCAAAGCTCTAACAAAGTCATAACAGCTTCAAATCACCTAAAATCAATGCCTATAAAAACCTTATTCAATCTTCTATCAAATCCTACTCTCCAATCTGCCAAAGAGTCGTGGAGTGGTCGTCGAGATTCGGTTTTGTGCCTTAGAGTCTGATTTCGACCTTGGTTCATAACCGGCCCTCTCTGGGTATCAACTTCTAGTTTTTTTAAGTAATTTTTATTAGAATTTACTCTTAACTTTCTCCTAAAGATTTTTATATCATTTATTTTTCCAATCTACCTTATTTTGCCTTATTTTTGGCCTTACAAAGTAAGTAGAAGCTATTTTTTCTAAAAAGACATCATTACTACTAAAAGTTTTACTACCTTCCTATCTTTTATCCATATTTTCTACCTTTCCTTTTAAATTGGCTCTTCTATAATGAGATCCATATTATCATCTTTCACCATATAGTCATGTTATAACACGACACCGTCAAGTGTCCCTATTGTTGCAAACATTAATCATCTTGACATATACGTGTTATGTCAATACAACCCAAAATGCCTCAGCACAAAGCACATCTATTCTATGAATTCTAGTGTAATTACCTTAATTGTCCGCCAACCTTGGTTCTTCTCAAACAATGACATTCCACCTTTGAAAAATGATCCTAGGTTGAAATCGCTTGAGTCCATTGCCTCCATCGTAAGCTCTTTAATTGGAAGATACAATACCTTTTTTAGGATCTTCTCATCAGTACTAATAATGTATCCTTGCACTATGCTTGATCCATCCTCTGGGTCATAGTTTACGATGTATTCTTCTACTAATGCCACATTAATTGATGGCAAGCTATCTGACCTTTACAAAAATTGAAATATTTATGCATTTCAAATATCTTGTATTCTTCTTGACGTCTAATAGATCTCCAATTTCATAGGCTTTATATTGGTAATGATTACTACAAATATTGGTTCCAAATTATATTTAGCTTTTACATTTTGGCCACTTTTTACTTTATCTGTAGCTATTTTTGTACTCTCAATCACCATGATGCACACTCTTCCAAGCTCTAATTGTCAATGATACTCTCAATACTCCTAAAAAAAAAGAAATTATAATACAAAAAAATAACAATAAAATGTGACACTACAGAATCATCTTAAATGGGTGCCCTACTCCTATTCTTTTACCTAGTAGTAATAACAACAACATATTATCCATATTATCTGTTTCTTCTACCGTCCCATACGACCTACGACTAATTACATCTGTAACTATCTTTTTAGCTGCCTCTACACTCTAGTGCACCTATACCAATAAGTATAGCATCAAGAAAAAAATTGAAACCTATCATGAATTTTAAATATAATGCATCTATAATTGGTGCCCATTAATACGTTGTCGTGTTGTAACACGATTATACTGTGAAAATATAAAAAAAAGAGGACTTTTATTAATGTTCAGTTACCTCGAATATTGGGAACAACGACCAATTCTAGTGCAAATACTGAGAGGCTAGGTTCAGTCACCCCGTTACAGTCAGCCGGGGCATACTGAAATGCTCCGTTCGATTCCAATAATGGGAGTCAGCAAGAAGGAAAAGGACCAATTCACACGACGGGTGAGTTTGGTTCGAAGAGCCAATTGGATCCAATTTCAAGAATCCAATCCGGGTCCTCTTACCCAATATGAGACCTGAAATGGTCGGGCAACCCAATGTAGTCCAATTACGGGAACATCCGGGTCTTACTACTGGACTCATATCCAATATGAGACCTGAATTGGTCGGGCGACTGAATGTGGTCCCGATTATGGGGTTTCGATTCTATTTTAGGCTGTCCTGTTCTCTGTGCCATTTCAGGGAACGTTGTTTTTGGTAAAAGGATCTCTTAAAGGTAAAAACGAAGGAGAAAGCTCTGACGGCGAGAGCCAATTCCGGATCCAAGACGGAAGGAATCAATTCCGGATCCAAGATAGAAGGAGCCAATTTCGGATCCAAGACGGAAGATTGAAGAAATTCAGAGGCTAGGGTTTGAAAGAGGAGAGAATTAGGATTAAAGGGGAGGAAGGTTAAGAAATGAGGGGTTTTTTTTTAGATCGGGTTTTTGGGTCGAAGAGCTAGCTTCAAGCTCTTTTCAAGGTCACTAGGTTGATTTCATTAGGGGATTTTTGGATCAAAGAGCTAGCTTCAAGCTCTTTTCAAGGTCACTAGTTTGGTTTCATTAGGTTTTGTGAGAAGAGAGCAATCACTACTCAAAGTCAGTGTTTATTTTGGTGTTTCGGATTTTATATAAAACATTGGTGGTTTGCATTCTCAATCGGTTTGTGCAAGTCGTGTAGCATCTATAGATCAAAATTTGGTATTGTCTGGATAATTGAGTGTGCTAAGTGTATACAAAAATTTGTGTTAATCTAATGATGCAATCAAGAGATATCTGGGTTTTAGTACAAAGGGTTGTCGGAAGTTGGTAGTCTAGGGTTGGATAGGGTTTATGTGATATCTGAAGATCTACTAGTTGGATCGACGTAATTTTTGGCTTGGTAATAGAAGATTTGGAGATCAAGCGGCTATTCAATTTTGAGCTGGAGTTAACGGTTGACAAAAGAGAAATCACTTCTGGAGTTTCTACATCAAATTTCAAGATTGCGGCCAAGTATCATCAGTGCGGTTTTTGGGCGTTTTCTTGCAATCTGTAAGTTGGGTTGGGCTGAAATTTTTTGAGCATATAGAAGGCTTATACTGGTATTTAGGTGAAAAATTTCACACTAAGTGGACAGTTGGATCAAAAGTTACAGCTTGTCAAAGCTCACTGGCTAGGATTAGGGCTTGTTAAGAAAAACAAAAACAACTTAATTATAAAAGAAATAAAGCAATTGGAATATTGTATGGTTAAAATGACTATGAGGAGTATTTTTAAATACTTAGAAATTGATATTTCAATTATATTCTTCATACATAAATAAAATCTATTAGGGTTTCTTTGTTATTTACAAAAACAACTATACCTTCCACAGTCAGATACCCAGTGTATTCCCGAACAAGTCAACACGTAATATGACAACGTGTACTGAATTGATGGCCCATAAAATCTTCTAATTGGACTGATCCATTGAAAAATCCTTCAACCACTCGATATGGACTATGCTATTGGACTTGAAATTTTCTTAGAAAAGTATTAAAATGACTATCATAAAGTAAGACCAAATCATTGAATATAAAACTCTTAGGTCAGAGTTTATTATCGTAATAAATCTTCCATTGTTTCTGGATAGCTTCCATTGTTAAAAGAGTAATAGCCCAAATTTCATCCAATTCTTCCAATTTTGCCAATCAATAGTGCATAGACTCTTTATCACTTAGTCATTCATCTACTATGATCTATAAACTCTAGACTTCAAGTTTGATAGATAAGAGTGTTTCTTGCTAGTAAACCAATTTGAATGGGATGGAATTGGTTGTCATTTCATACGCTATATGATATGTCCATAAGGCTACAAATAATTTGGTATCTCAATCCGTGCTTGCCCCCAAAATAGTCTTAGTTAATATCTTGCATAAAATACCATTAGTCTTTTTTGTTTGTCCATTGGCTCTAAGATGATATAGAGTTGTTTTCTTATGCTTGATCTTGTACATATCCATCAAAGATACAATTGTAGAATTAATGAAATAGATTCCTTGATCACTAAGCAATTCTTTAGGATACCTAAACCAAGTAATAATATTCTCATATAAAAAAGTAGTGACAATTTTTGTATTATTATGTCCTGTTGCAACAGCCTCTGCCCATTTGGTTACATAGTCCATGGCAACTAAAATATATTGCTTCTATCCATATCACAACATTGGTGTAATTGGTCCAACAAAATCAATTCCCCATTTTTTAAATGATGCTTGGGCCAAAATTGGTACTAACAACATGGCAAAAGTGCCAATTGGTTGACCAATTCTTTGACATGGATTATAGTGGAGAACATATTGGTGTACATGTGGAAACATTGTTGGCTACCAATATCTGGCCATTAAAGCTTTCTGAGCAGTAATATCATAAAAAAAATACCCACTACAATTATCTAAGTGGCAACCATCCAATATCGACTGTACTTCACTTTGAAAGATACAACATCATAAAATTCCATCCTTTTCTTGCTTACACAAAGCATCACCAATCATTATATATGGTGCACTTTTCAAAATTAAGTATTTCTTAAGCTTCTCGCTAAATACAAGTGGAAATATTTGGAATGTCAAAAATTGAATTATTTTACTATACTCCAATGAAATCACATCCACAATAAATAAATCAGCATTGAGAAGTACATCAAAAACAAGTTCATTGCCCAAGATATTGGACAATCAGGATAAATAGTCAGTATTTGCATAGTTCTTTCCAAGTCTTATGATAATAGTAAAATTAAATTTCTGTAGTAGTAATATTCATTTGGTAATATGTCCATTCAACTAAAAGCTTATTAATCATATATTTTAGAGCATCATGATCCATATAAAACATAAATGGATAATCCAACAAATAATGCCAAAATTTTTGAATCGAATATATCATCCTTAAAGCTATTTGTTCAGTAGTAGTGTAATTTTGTTTGGCAACTATCAATTATCGACTAACATAATATATTAGATGATCCATTCGCTTTTCATCCTTTTGACTTAACACAGATCCAATAGTTACATTGGATGCATCAACATATACATGAAATAGCTTTGTCCAACAAGAGGCCACTAATATTGGAGCAGATACCAATTTTTGCTTCAATTCTTCAAATGCCACTATATACTCCTTGGTCCAAACTAGACTCGTCCCATCCGACAGAGGTTTCTTTAAAAGATTAGTGACAAGTTCATAGATGACTGCAAACGAATGAATAAATTATCAATAATAACTGATATGGCCGAAAAAATTGTGAACACTCGATACTATCTCTAATCTTGGCAAGTTCATTATGTGCTGAATTTTATCTAGATTAGTAGCAATACCACGTCTAGAGACTATGTGTCCTAAGATTTTTTCAAACGGAATACCAAATTGGCATTTATCAAAGTTCAACAATATCTTGTATATAGCACATTGATCCAAACATTTGTCTAGGCATTTCAAATGATCCTATTTTGTTCTGAAAGTACAAAAGCCATCTAAAATATCTCCATAAACATTCATAAGTAATCCTTAAATACTTGAGTCATCATCTGCTAAAACATGGCTGGAGTATTATATAATCCAAATACCATAATGTAATAAACAAATGTTCTTTAGTCTATAGTGAAAGTAATCTTTAGCTGTTCTTCTTTTATAATTTTAACTTGATTATAACCAAAAAATCCATCTAAAAAAAAATAACATTCATGCCATGCTACGGCATCTAATATACTATCCTTAAAAGGTAATGGAAAGTAATCTTTCTTGGTAGCTGCATTTAATTTCCAAAAGTCATAGCAGATTTTGATTTTTCCATTCTTCTTCGGCACCATCATGATTGGAGAAATCCACTCACTGATCGGTACTAGATAAATAAAACCAATCTCAATGAGCTTGTCTAATTCTTCCTTCATCATTAGAAAATATTTTGGATTAAGTCGATGTTGTCTCAGATGGACAAATTTAGCATTCTCCTCCAAAATGATCCAATGCTTATAGACTTCTATGGAGATACCTTTCAAATCACCATAAGTCCAAGCAAAAGTAGATTTGTAGTGAATGGAAAATTCTTTCCAACATATCAACTCTTGATCTTGAATACCTTTATAAATTTTAATTGTCTCAAGCATTTCATTTGTTGTCAAGTTAATAATTTGATATAAAGGTTCACATACCTTTTTCTATTTCAATTCCCTCGCTGCTTCTGATCCATTCGTCAAGTCCGACATAGTAGAAGTACTCAATTTTGATTCTAGTGCACTGACCCGTTGCATATTATGTTTGGTCATCCAATCTGTAATAACATGATCAAAATTTTTCATATACGGTGAGTATATCAAATATTCTCCCGGTCCTCTACATTGATACACCACCCCATGGTGCTAAGCTCTTTTGAAGGATCTTCATCAAAATTGAGCTCATCGTCAGATGTCAATTTAAATGCTAACATTTGAGATTTTCTATGATAGTGTACTACTGTCATATCGCGTGATTTGTTATCTGAGAATACATTGGATATCTAGTTGTAGAGATTTTAGTTTAAACTTTTATAAATATCTTGTCTTAGCTTCCAAAACTCCTTTAATTTGCTTAAAACTCAAAATATAGCAAAATCCCTTCAAAACATATTTTTTCCATGAAAGATTTTTTCTTCTTAAACTTTAAAAATTCATAACTCTTAATCTAACCGTTCAAATTATCTCAAATTTATAGAGTAGGTAGAATTTATTCTTAAATTTTATCTTAAAAATAAACCAACTACAAATTCACTTTCGATCTTTTGGCATCTAAGATATCCTAGAAGATACTCTAAACCCTAATTTATAAGTACTTGAGAACTATTATCTTAATATCTCAAGAACCCAATACTCAAATGTCATCAAACTTATTTACAAAATTTACTAACATGAATATACACATTCTCTGAACTTTTGAACCCAAACCTTATAAAATTGCTCAAGATTTAGCTCAAGACACAACCACTAGTAAATCAGGTCACTTACTACCCTTAGATTACATGTGCTGACTTCAAAATCCAATATCTCCTTTATTTCAACTTAGAATCTAGCAAGTAGTATATGAAAAGTATAGCTACAAAAGTTTTTTCTCCAGTCGTAGTCACCAATCTTTAATTGCCTTCCGTTGTCATATTACGTTGTCGTGTTGTAACACGACTATACTGTGAAAATATAAAGAAAGAGGACTTTTATTAATGTTCAGTTACCTCGAATATTGGGAGCAACGACCAATTCCAGTGCAAATACTGGGAGGCCAGGGTCAGTCACCCCGTTACAGTCAGCCGGGGCATACTGAAATGCTCCGTTCGATTCTAATAACGAGAGTCAGCAGGAGGGGAAAGGATCAATTCAACGACGGGTGAGCTTGGTTCGAAGAGCCAATTGGATCCAATTTCAAGACATCCAATCCGGGTCCTCTTACCCAATATGAGACCTGAATTGGTCGGAAAATCCAATGTAGTCTAATTACGGGAAAATCCAGGTCTTACTACGGGCCTCAGCTAATCTGATGTGAAGGACCAATTTGATTCAATTACGGGAACATTCGGATCTTATTACTGGACTCTTACCCAATATGAGACCTGAATTGGTCGAGCAACTCAATGTGGTCCCGATTACGGGGCTCCGATTCCGTTTCAGGCTATTCCGTCCTTTGTACCGTTCCGAGAACGTCCTTTCGGTAAAAAGATCTCTTAAAGGTAAAAACGGAGGAGAAAGCTCTGACAACGAGAGCTAATTTCAGATCCAAGCTCTGATGACGGGAGCCAATTTCGGATCCAAGATGGAAGATTGAAGAAATTCAGAATTAAGGTTAAGAAATGAGAGGGAGAGAATAGTTTTTTATCGGATTTTGAAGGATCGCAGAGGGACCTTCATGCTTCAGAGCGGGAAAAAAAGACAGAGAATTGGGTTTTTTTTTTCTTCGTAGGGTTTTGGGAAGACTGAGGCAATCGTTGCTGAAGTCAGTGTTGTAATGGTGAATCGAGATTTTTAATGAAGTGGGTTTGATTATTCTTGACTGTTTTGTGAAATTGAAGTTACGTCTGTGATTGAAGAATTAAAAGGGTGTCTATAAGATTGAGTATGCGAGGTGAATGAAATTTATTGAGTTAATCTAACGAGACAGTCAGTGGATACAAGATCATGAGTATAAAGCAATATCGGAGATTAGCAGATTGGATTGTTCGTGGTTCTCTGTAACGTCTAGAGACCTACCAACTGGGACAAAAAGGACTTCGGTGAGCAGTCGAAGGGCATCCGTATAGATTTATGGTGTATTTTTGTAGTCGTTTATATTCCAATAGTCAAAAATTGATAGACTGCTTGACTATTGGCGAATCTCCATACTACCTTCTACAGTCAAATGCCCAGCGCATTCTCGAGCAGGAAAGCACATAATACGACAAAAGTGCTGAACCCGACGTGAAAGCTTGAGGTGGAACATATTGGATTTCGTTTGATTTTATTTTTATTTTATAGAAAACAAAAATAAAAATTTTGAAGGATCTTTTGGAGGAGTTTCTGGTGGGGATTCTTCTAAAGGACAAGGTATGCACATGGATCCGTCTATTGCTAGTATGTTTCAAGCCTTCTCATTATCAATGTAGCAACAACAAAGCAATGATTGAAAGGAAGCTTTGGCAACCAAAGCATTGCAAGCAAAAGGTTAATAAAATTGATCAATTTGATGGAAGGAATATTTCAAGGTATTTAAGATGTTATGTTCATGAAATGGAATTAAATCGAGTTTCTGAGAAGAAAATGGTTAAATTATTTGGACTTGCCACGATATCGGAGATAAGAGACCATATTACATCGATTACGGATCGTTATGGGAATTCATGGGAGGTTTTTTCACATGCATTGAAAGACAAATATTTCTTGGAAGATGCTGATCGCGTTACTAAGAAGTTGTTTCTGGAATGGATTGAACTGCCCAATAAGAATTTGCAAGCAACAGAGCTACTAAGGAAATTTGAAAGGCAGTACTCTCAATTATCGAAGGTAGAAAAATTGACATTGGAGTTGATCTATTTCTTCAAGCTGCTGATGGAGAATTGCAAGAAAAATTAGAACTCCTTTTTGAAGACAAAGAAGAAGATGAAGGATTGACAACAAAGTGGAAGAACGTTGAAGATGCGGTGGGGTTGCTTACAAAAAGAGAAAGGAGGAAGGATAGGAACAATATTCTGAAAACAATACAAACACCCAAAGCTCCAGTACGTACAACACCACCAACAATGCCTACAGTTCAACCTTCGACATCCTTATCAAAGAAAGCAGATATGGGGATGGAAGAAATTATATGAAGAATACGAGATCTTCAAATCAAATTGACAAGACTTGAAGAGAATACTTCTACAAATAATTCGAAGAATGTTTCGAAACAAGGATATGTACAAAGATGCATCTGGTGTGATGATGCTTCACACACTAGAAAAGATTGCAATGAATTTAATAATATGATACGGCAAGGAATTATTTGCTGAAAAGATGGGAAGATAGCATTAAAAGATAGGAAGGATCTTCTTCAAACCAATTTTGGCAAGGGAGGAATGAGAGCATTGGTTCAAGATTACTTAAAAGAGCACGAAACAACAGCACGAGAAAGTGCAAGTTATGGTGCTAGAGTAGATGATGACCTTGGTGGAAGAACAAAAACTAGTGAATTTTGGGCTTCTGCCATTTCTACAATGCAAGAAGGGAAATTACTTCGAGAAGCGTTATTGAGGACTGCAGCTACAATACGAGGTAGAACAGGTTGGGAGGATCCTGTTGAGTCTCTTTCAGTTCATACATACATTGCTAAGAGCCAACATGAAGCTTTGATGGAAGAAAAGAGACGAGGAAATTTTGATGATATGAGAGAAGGAAATTCTTCTAAGAGGCAAACTCGAGGAGACAAGGCTTGGGAGGCAGCTTCACAAGAATTGCTTGTAAAGGATACCTCAACATCATTGGAAGAAAAAACAAAGGAGACAAAAGATAAGGGCAAATCAATTGCTTATAAGCTACTTTTTGACATTGAAGCGGCAAAAAATTTGAAAGGGGTGTTGGAAGAACGTATATTAAACGCTAAGGTGGAATTCACATTGAAAGAAGACTTGAGAATTATAAAGAAGGAGTTTCATGATGTTATCATTGACAGCATTAAGCGAAAGAGGCAATCAATGGACGAAATTGGAATGAGTCATGCTATTGTAGCAAGAATATATAAAGATGAAGAAGAGGTTGATATTGGTTACAAGCAACCAACAAATGAAAAGAATGGGTATAATCAACGAGTACGTTTCGAAGATTATAGTGATAAGGAAATGAAAACCTTAAGCCATTATACTCGAAAGTAATGGGCAAGGGCAACTACTGAGGTATTGGTGAAAGTAGGAGATATAGAAGAACCAATTGTTGCTTTAGTCAACCATGGTTCTGAAATAAATCTCATGTCTAAAGATCTTTATAAGAAGCAAAAATGGCCAATTGATATGGAACATGGGTGGGCAATACGAGCAGCTAATAACACACGGGGCGAATTATATGGAGCTTGTCTAGATGTCAAAATTCTTATTGGGGATGTTGCGATGGAGCAACATTTCTTTGTTCAAGATACAACGTCTTATCCGTTGATTTTAGGACAACCTTATAATATGGCAACACGGATGGAAATAAAAGTACTTGACGATGGTTTTGCTTATGCAAGGGTACGTAGCGAAGATGGAAAGAAAGTTGTACAATTTCTAACAGTACCTCCTAACCATGAACGGAATCGAGATAGGTTGAGGGAGAAACCATTGCCAAAGATTGTTGAAGGATTTAAGGATTTTGGAGAGGTACCACTGTAAAGCGAGATTATGGAGGTACAAAAGAGGAGGTACTCTCGCGAGATGAAGGTGCCTTTGATGCGAGTTTTATTGATATTTTGGAGAATGGAAATATTATGTATAAGAAAGTTGATGATTTTAAAAGAAAAGAAAGGAAAAGATTATATAATATTGAAGGAGAATTACGCAAGTTAGGTACATTGTAAGATGATGAGAGGATTTTAGGTGTTTATGAAGAAAATGGACTGGAAGATTCATTGAAATTGATTACATCTATTGGGTTAGGGGATAATGATAAGATTGTTGAGATTCATTCAAGAGAGGTTTATACCATACTTGAATCTTTTCAAGCACCAGAAGTCACTATAGAGACGAGATATAAAACGGCAGATAAGAAGGTAAAGCGAGTTGTCGGACCATTACCAGAAGATTCTAAAGAATAAATGGGAGAAGCATCAAAAGAAGCAAGTTTAAGAGATCCAATGAGTATTGGACATCAGTTTACTAAAGAGACTTTTGAAGAATTGAAGATTGGTTCTGATGGTTCCTTATTGCCGGAGGAAATTACTTGCTTCAAAAAGATGTTGGCTAAACAAGGTAGATCGTTTGCTTTCGAATCTCATGAAATTGGGTGTGTGGATCCAAATATTATAACAACTATGGTTATCTTCACTGTACCGCATGTACCTTGGAATCTAAGACCGATTCCAGTACCGAGGGCACATTTATCTAAATTGGTGGAACTATTAAAAGAAAAGATAAAGATGAAAATATTTGAACCCTCATTTGTGCCGTATTCTAGTCGATGGTTTATGGTACCTAAGAAGAATGGGTCACTACGGTTTATTCAAGATATGCAACCGGTGAATGCAGTAACTGTCAGAAATGCAGGAATTGGACTTATTGTGGATGAATTTACTGAGGCGTTTGCTGGAAGGATGATCTATTCAATGGGTGACTTGTATTCAGGTTATGATCAATTTCAACTTGCCGAAGGAAATAGAGATATGACAAGAATGAAGACACAACTTGGATTGGTTAGAATGTGCACTCTTCCTCAAGGCGCGACCAACTCAGTTGCGCATATGATGAATGAGATGAATAAGGTATTGAGAGATTTTATTCTGGAGAAGACTATACCTTTTCTGGATGATGTTTCTATAAAAGGGTGTAGAGAAGGAGACAAGGATGAAACTTTAGATACGAGGGGGTGTCGCAAATATGTTGTTGATCATATACAAGATTGTGAAAAGATTTTAACTCGGTTTGGAGAAGTTCATCTCACATTATCGGGTGTGAAGTCCGTATTTGGGATACGAGAGGTTGTGATTGTTGGACATTTATGTGGATCTTACGGAAGAAAACCAGATCCGACTAAAGTTGATGCAATTGGAAGGATGAAAGAGGATTGTGATTCTTTAACAAAGGTTCGCAGGTTTTTGGGTGCATGTATATTTTATCGAATCTGGATCCCTCATTTTGCTCACATAGCGGATCCATTATATGAACTGCTACGCAAGGGCTACCGATTTAAATGGGAAGAAAGGCATATTCAGGCAATGCAAAGATTGAAGAAATTATTGATGTCACCTCCAATATTGAGGGAGGTTGATTATAAGTGCAATAGACCAGTGATTCTTACTGTGGACGCTAGTCCAATTGCCATTGGATGGGCTGTGGGTCAAGATGATTCAAGTGGGAATAGATTTGCAGTTCTATTTGAAGCTAAAGTTTTAAGTATTCGTCAGCGTGCATATTTGTAAGTCAAAAGAGAACTTTGGAGAGTCGTTTCGGCTATGAAAGCTGAAAAGGACTATTTGATTGGGGCAGTAGTAGTAATTGAAACAGATTGCTTGCCATTGCTTGGAATGATTATTAACTGTTCAACGCCAGATATTGCAATGTTGAGATGGATTGCTTACATTAAGTCACTAAATCCGAAATTTAAGCATGTTATTGAGAAGGACAATTTAGTGGCAGACATGCTATCTCGAGCAAGATACGAGAGGGAGGATGAAATGGTTGATGACATTGATGACGTCGGATTGAAATTCTATTCAATATCAAATCTCAACAGAGAAGACAAGCTATTTCTTGAAGAATCTTATGAAGGAGAATTATTGGATATTGGTCATTATTTGAATACCTTGACTAAGTAGGGAAATTGGTCTACAGAAAAATTTAAACAAATAAGAAAAAAAACATATGGATTTTTACTTCAAGATGGATTCTTATGGAAGAGACCGAAGAAAGGAATTGGGATGCCACAACGAGTGATAGGCAAAAAGGAAGAAAAACTAAAATTATTAAAGGAGTTTCATGATAGTTTATGGGCAGGGCATAGAAGAATCTGGGCTACTTTTGCTAAACTCAAAGAACGATATTGGTGGAAAAATATGTATCGAGATGTGCTCTCATTTGTAGAGTCATGTGAAATCTGTCAATCGTATTCTAATATCCGACATCGAGATGGTCTTCATCCTACGTATCCTCTGACTATTCATTTTAAATGGGTTGTTGATTTGGTTATTATGCCAGTTGGGTTATGGCAGATGAGATATTTGGTTTTAGCTCGTGAAGATTTATCAAATCAAGTAGAAGGAAGAGCATTGAGGACAAAATCTACAGAGGGGATTTGTAGGTTTTTGCTTGAAGATGTCATTTGCCGCTATAGATGCGTAGGAAAAATCACTACAGATTGTGAAGAATTAAATGCACAAGAAGCTCGTAAGTTCTTTGAAAGATGTGGAGTTAAACTATCACTGACTACTGCTTATAATCCGGAAGAGAATGCAAAAAGCGAACGCGGTCACCTACCGATTGTGAAAGCATTAGTTAAAGCTTGTAATGAAAAAGTTAAAGAGTGGCCACGGCTTTTGTCATTTGCATTATGGATTGATCGAACAATACATAGTTCGGTGACAGGATATATGCCAGTAGAACTTATGACAGGTCGAAAATCAATTATGTCGATTGAAGAAAAGGTACTTACTTGGAGTATGCTACCATGGGAAGATGGATTGTCAAGAGAAGAACTTCTGGCTATTAGGATTCGACAATTGGAGCAAAGAACGGAAGATGTGCAAATAGCATTGGAAAGGTTAAAAAGAGCAAGATTACAAAACAAGGCACGATTCGATAAGCAACATCGATTGAGACCAAAAGCAATCGAGGAAGGTGACTGGGTACTTGTTTATGACAATAGTCTGGATAATCAACATAGTACTTTGCGGAAATTTTCAAAACGTTGGTTTGGACCATATGTAGTAACAACTGTTCATGATAATGTGACTTACTCATTACGGGAGTTAGATGGTATAAAATTGAAAATACCAATTGCAGGGAAGCGAGTAAAAATATTTAAACGAAGACATACGGAGATGAATATGGAAGACCTTAATGAAGGTATAGAGATTCCGCAGCAAGAAGATGAAAGTGATTTGGATAATGAAGGTGACGAAGACGAACTGGACAAAGACATAGAGAATATACTCTAAATCAAACAACAATTTGGTAAATTGGTGCATACCGGAGGATGCACAGGTTCAGAGGGGGTGGATGTCATGTTGTAACACGAGTATACTGTGAAAATATAAAGAAAGAGGACTTTTATTAATGTTCAGTTACCTCGAATATTGGGAGCAACGACCAATTCCAGTGCAAATATTGGGAGGCCAGGGTCAGTCACCCCGTTACAGTCAGCCGGAGCATACTGAAATGCTCCATTTGATTCTAATAACGGGAGTCAGCAGGAAGGGAAAGGACCAATTTAACGACGGGTGAGCCTGGTTCGAAGAGTGAATTGGATCCAATTTGAAGACATCCAATCCGGGTCCTCTTACCCAATATGAGACCTGAATTGGTCGGGCAACCCAATGCAGTCTAATTACGGAAAAATCTAGGTCTTACTATGGGTCTCAGCCAATTTGATCTAATTACGGGAACATCCGGGTCTTATTACTGGACTCTTACCCAATATGAGACCTGAATTGGTCGAGCGACTCAATGTGGTCTCGATTACAAGGCTCCGATTCCGTTTCAGGCTATTCCGTCCTTTGTGCCGTTCCAGGAACGTCCTTTCGATAAAAGGATCTCTTAAAGGTAAAAATGGAGGAGAAAGCTTTGACAACGAGAGCCAATTTCAGATCCAAGCTCTAACGACGGGAGCCAATTTCGGATCCAAGACGAAAGATTGAAGAAATTCAGAATTAAGGTTAAGAAATGAGAGGGGGAGAATAGTTTTTTATAGAGTTTTGAAGGATTGGAGAGGGAGCTTCATGCTTCGGAGTGGAAAAAAAAGATAGAGAATTGGGTTTTTTTTCTTCATAGGATTTTGGGAAGACTGAGGCAATCGTTGCTGAAGTCAGTGTTGTAATGGTGAATCCGGATTTTTAATGAAGTGGGTTTGATTACTCTTAACTATTTTGTGAAATCGAAGTTACGTCTGTGATTGAAGAATTAAAAGGGTGTCTATAGGATTGAGTATGCGAGGTGAATGAAATTTATTGAGTTAATCTAACGAGACAGTCAGTGGATACAAGATTGTGAGTATAAAGCGGTATCAGAGATTAGTAAATTGGGTTGTTCGGGGTTCTCTGTAACATCTAGAGACCTACCGATTGGGGCATAAAGGACTTCGGCGAGCAGTCGAAGGGCATCCATATAGATTTACAGTGTATTTTTGTAGTCGTTTATATTCCAACAGTCAAAAACTGATAGACTGCTTGACTATTGGCGAGTCTCCATACTACCTTCTATAGCCAAACGCCCAGCGCGTTCTCGAGTAAGAAAGCACGTAATACGACAACGTGCTTTCCTGCTCGAGAACGCACCAAGCGTCTAATTGTAGAAGGTAGTATGAAGATTCACTAATATTCAAGTAGTCTATCGATTTTTGACTGTTAGAATATAAACGATTATAAGAATATACCAAAAATCTATACGGATGTCCTTCGACTGCTCGCCGAAATCCTTTTTGTCCCAGTCAGTAGGTCTCTAGACGTTGCAGAGAATCCCGAACAACCCCAATCTGCTAATCTCCAATACCGCTTTATACTCACGACCTTGTATCCACTAACTATCTTGTTAGATTAACCCAAAAATTTTCATTCATTCCGCATACTCAATCTTATAGACATCCTTTTAATTCTTCAATCACAGATGTAACTTCGATTTCACAAAACAATCAAGAGTAATCACACCTACTTCATTAAAATCCCAATTCACCAGTACAACATTGACTTTCAACAACGATTGCCTTTGTCTTCCCTAAAATCCTATGAAGAAAAAAAAAAACCCCCAATTCTCTGTCTTCCCCCCCCCCCCCTCGAAGCATGAAGCTAGTTCTCCGATCCTTGAAACCCTGATTCTCCCCTTCCTCATTTTTCAACCTATCCTCCCCTTTAACCCTAATTCTCCCTCCTTTCATTTCTTAACCTATCCTCCCCTTTAACCCTGAAAAGATCCTATTCTCTCGCCTTGGACTCCCCGAATTGGAACAGTTGACGGAGTTTTCTCTCCCCATTTTTACCTTTAAGAGATCATTTTACCGAAAGGACGTTTCCGGAACGGCACAAAGAATGGAACAGCCTAAAACAGAATCGGAGCCCCGTAATTGGACCGCATTGGGTTGCCTAACTAAGTCAGGTATCATATTGGGTAAGAGACCCGTGATAGGACCTAGATTAGATGTCTTCTGAAATTGGATCCAATTCGCTCTGCCGTCAGAGCTTTCTCCTCTATTTTTTTTGTCTTTTAAAGGGTTCTTTTTTCGAAAACAACGTTCCTTGAAACGGCACAAGAACAAGACAGCCTGAAACAGAATCAAAACCCCCGTAATCCGGATCACATTGAGTCGCCCGACCAAATCAGGTCTCACATTGGCTAAGAGGCCCGTAGTAAGACCTGGATGTTCTCGTAATTGGGTCAAATTGGTCCTTCGTGTCAGGCTGGCTCAGTCATCAATTTAGTCCTTTCGATTCTGTTGACTCCCACTATTGGACTCAAACGGAGCATTTCCTTACTGGTAAGTATGCCTTGACCGACTGTGATAGGGTGTCTGAACTGGCCCTTGAATATTGGCATTGGAATCGGTCGTTGCTTCCAATATTCGAGGTAACTGAATATTAATAAAAGTCCCTTTTCTTTATATTTTCACAGTATACTCGTGTTACAACACGACATCGTATGTATGCGTTATGTTGAAAAGAGTGGCAGCAGCTCCCAAATCAATACTTTAACTTTGAGCGCCTATATCTCCTTCATATAAACTCCAAATCATATAGAATTTACACTAAAACCATAGCCAAAAACCTAAACGTACTAATCCTAGCCTTCAAAGCTCAAATGCACCAAAAAACTAATCCTTATCTCTAATATGGTCTCAGACAGCCTTTTCAAAGCCTATTGGTTATGATTATTGACTAGTAGGAATGGAGATTTTCATCATCTATCTCCATTCATCTATATTGGTGCCCTAATTACTCCTTTTACTACTAAAATCCTTCTTCAATCTTTTTTCTTATAAGATTTACTTAATTTATGTTCTAAACCCTAAATAAAAGAATCAAAATAAGTTTTAACAGGTCACCAATGTCTAACAAAGGTGACTCTAAATATTTAGAAGTTACTATCAATCAAAACCAATCTTAAAAGCCACTATCAAAAGAAATTAAAGTTATACAAATTCTATAGTAATCTTTTTAAACAACCTCTTTTCAAGGTGATAATCAAATTATATTCTACAACCAACTAAAATTTATTAACATGGCTGTCACCATGTTACTTAGTAAATTATATATTAAGTACATAGTTATATTATTTTCATATAGTAGCCAAACCACAACACAACACCGGGTACATTTGTAATGCCATCTTGTCATCACATTTTTTGATTGTCAAAGTATCATGACTCCAATCGTTCTTGGCTTTCCTTTGATAAAGCTAAGGTCATTCCAATAAAATTAGATATGATAAAGTTGAACGTTATAACCAAAAAATAATATACTCTATTTTGTATTCAATACCAGCAATTATGGTTTGAATATTTTACAAAATATCCATAGATTTAATCTGCCTATGATCTGCCATCTATAATACCAATGTTGTAGGTACTAAATGTGCTAAGTCTAAAGCATCTATTGTATTTGCATTCATTAAATTGATGCTGGAGCCACCATCCATTTAGACTCCAAAAATCATAATGCCATCTATCGATATATTGATAGTTGCCATGCCTAGATCAGGATTCAAACTAACGTCATGAACTTCTTTGTTGCATTGCCTATATCATGTTAACAATGAATTCAATATAGAACGACACTCTAGTGCTACTGCTAGAAGGTGCTTTATTGAAATAGAAGGCTGAATAGCGTCCAGATCTTTCAAAATGTCATAAGGCTCTATATTAAAAGAAATTTTCAATGTCTTCTTTCTTTTCATTGTTTCAGCTTTATCCCTTGATGTAATATAGTTTTCTTTCCTGGACTCGGAATTAAAACAATTAAAAGAGATTTGATAGAATGTCCATCTACGAGAAGATCTTTTAATAAATAAGACATCTCTTGGAACTACATACAGGATAGATTGGTTTAGACTGAGCCGAGACCTTGATGGTTGAGACCTCATTGGTTTGTGTAGACAGATCAGATTTTGTTATTAGTAAGATATCTATTACAGGAATTGGATTTGATATCCCTATAATTGGGTTAAATTGGTCCTTTGCAACTGGTTCACCTAAGTATTGAATTGGTTCTTTGCCCTTTTACTAGCTTTTGGTAAATACTACTTGGACATATTCTACTTGATTTATTGGAGAATCTTGAGGACCTCGATTATTATCTTCAATCTTATTTTATAGCTGGATCTGCTGATCATGGTTGTTGAAATTGAACAGAGCATTACACTATTGATATGTATGCTTGACTGCTTACAATTTCCACAAACTAGAGCATAGTCATCACTTGCTCTTGGATTAGGACATTCTTTAGTATAATGACCAATTTGCTTGCAACGATAACAACGAAGTGGTCTTCTTCCACCTCTATCAAGAATATTGGGTATCTCCATTGATATATACTAGCTACGCATGTTCCAAGTTGAATTGGTAAATGATCATGGTTGTCCTATTAGTACAAAAGAAATTGGAATTGATTGTAGTGATGGAGAATATTGCTAATATCTTGGCTGTTCTTTTATATAATTATGAAAGTTCAATGCAAAACCCAGATTATAATTTGGACCTTGAAAGTTATTAAAGGCTCAATTTTGCCTATTTGAACGGGTTCCGTTCTAGCCAAACATATTTTCTGTTTAAACTTGATTGATATTCTACTGAGTGGGTGGGATCATGGTCTCATTGCCAAACTATTGTTGTTTTTTTCAATTCCAACAATTAGCTTCCAAATACTTTCTTCTACAGAATATACATTGCACCATCATTTGTGGAAGAGAGGGACATTTTGTCACCAAATGACCTTGGCCCTTATAATTATTGCACCATATATTGGACCTAGTATTGATAGATTTTTACCTCTTCTCTTTATCTTTTACTATATAGACTGCCATTTCTTCCATTTTTTTTAGTCAAATTTAACAATAAGGTTTTATTAGAATTCTTTGGAGCCGATACTATTGGCAATTTTTCCATAGACAATGGTTGCTGCTAATAAGAGAAGTATGGAGACTAAGATGTTGCCATGTTTGGTGATATAGCTTGCAATGGGGTGACATTAATTGTTTCCTATATATTGGCACCTGAATTGGCTTTTGTATCGAACATTCTTGGATAACTAACCAATGCTCCAAACCATGCCAAGATTTGATAACCTCCTTCAATTGAAATCATAGTAGCTCTTGTAATTAAAAATTGATCATAATGGCATTCCTCCCAAACCTTGGCTTGATTTAGAGATGCAGTTACCATATTTGATTAAGCCTCTTTTACAAAAAAATTTAGTTTGGATGAATACAATCTGTTGATTAATATGGACAATACAAAAGCCTCCAATATTTGATGATTTGGCTACTTGTAGAGTATATCTGCCATATAGCCATAGTACGATTCTATTGCCTCTCTTGGACTCATTTTGCTATTCATTAATCTTTCTTGAAGTCAATCTTCAAAACTAACTAGACAAAAATGGATTAAAAATACATTCTTCAAATGCTTTCTAATTAGAAAATTGATCCATGATTTGGCAGTTATACCATTCAAATACCATATCTTTTAAGGTTGTTGGCAGCCATCGCAACCAAATATCTTCAGTTCTGCCATTATTAGCTACACATGTGGTTAGGAATGGAGACAAGTCTTGATCTGGATTTGTACTTGGAAAGCCCCTAAAAGTAAGTAATGGAGCCACGGTAGTTGTGTGATTGCCCATGTCATCCATTTGGACTCCTAGTAGAACTGCTGGACTACTCGTCGTCATTGAAGAAGACAATATGTTACTTAATCTCTTATTAAAATTACCATTGCCTTCTCCAATTATCTTTTTCAAACTTTCCAATCTCCTCAATTTTTTATTATTATCCATAAATAAGTTTATTGGTTGAATTGGAGGTAAAAATGACAAATTTTGAAATATGCTAAATTGGCCTTTATTGGCAAGCAATTTATGCCATTCTACAAGACCAATTTTGACTGAATCAATAATTTTTGCTATTAAAAAGGTATCCAATGGAGTATCCAATTCTTCTATGTTTCCTTCACTTATAGTTAACGAGCTCAAGAAATATACTAGACTATTGACAAAATTTTCTGCAAGTGCTCTTGGTAATTTTTTTAATATTATATATGTCTGAAATATTAGAGATCAGTTAGCTTTTGGATATGTTTGAATATGCCGATAGGCATGTAACCATGGCTTAATCTAACTTTGTCAACGCTTCTTTTTTAACTTACGTTCTTGCTCATTTTGCAACAATTATCTTGCTTGCACTCTCTCTTGTTTTTCTTTTGACTAACGTATTTTTTTTATTGCAATGTTTTCATTCTTAATAACCATAATCTTTCATTATATACTGCTGAATTTGCTTCCTATCTCCCATCTAACTACACAATTTCCTTCACTTTCAAACCAATTTCAATTTTATAACTTCTTCGCACAACATTCAAATCTACTCGTTTGGTCATTAATTCCTAACACTCAATACTATTATTGTTCCCTGACAACGGCACCAAAATGTGGTTATCATTTTACTTATTCTACAAATTCTTTTTAGAATAAATCCATAGAAGGAGATTCGAACATAAGGAAAGACTATCGCATGAGCTTATATATTAGGATCACACAATTAAGCGTAATCTGAACCACAAAAATACTAAAAAATACTACAATGCTTTCTTCTAATAACAATACTCTTTAATCAACTGATAATAAAAATGTGTAATCCTGTACTCTCAAAAGACCGCTCAAAACACATAAATTCCATCCAACACCAGAAATAATACATTTCATTCCAACCAATCTAGATTCATACAATTTCTGTAATCACAAACTTCTTTTGTCAAAACACACGCAATTCTCAATAAATGACAATCATAATCTTCTACCCATAATCAATCTTCTAATATTTTTTCATATAATTCAATCACACAATACTCCAATTATATAATTAATAATTTATAAATCAATCTCTGATTTATTCCACAAATTCACTTCTCAATATTCAACAAACTATCTATTTCTCTTCAACAACAAAGAAACAAAGAGGTAGCACCAAGTTTAGCCCGGCTCATGATTATCACAATGTGGCACTTACAATATCTTCTTCAACTTACTTATGCTTTATTTTTGAAATTTCAAATTCTAACCATCATTCCCTACTTAACCATTTTTCACAACTAATTCAATCACTCATCCTATTGAATTTACTATGCTAGAAATGATTAATCTATTTTATCAATATCTTACAAAAACAAATTCCTACCTCTTCTACATTATGGTAGATGGTTTATATTCATAAAAAAATTTGGTTGTGATTTGATTTTAGAAATGTAGTTTGACATGTTGGATAGTAGCTTGTGGAACAAGTTAACTATGTGGCACTTATATAAGAAACTTGCCTTATAATTTAAGATATATGTCATGAAAAGTCAATACATTTTTAGAGATTTTATTGAATGTCGCTACATAGATCCTAGGTAGATAGTATATAAAGACGTAAGAATGAAGCCTTCTTCATTCTTGTCAATTCTTTTCTTACTTCTAATTTAATTTCAAGAGTCTCTAATTTTCTTATCTTTTAGCAATAGCCATTTTAATTTCTTTTTTAATATGTATATTTTTATATTTTTATCTTATAATATTTCTTTGACAGAGTCTCACTTATTATCAAGTTCTTGTACTTACTAAATTCATAAGAATACACTTATAATATCAAAATTATTTCTTTTCTTGATTAAAAGTGGATTTTTTTTTTTTTTAATATGACTTGAGCATATTAGGAATTGTAGATTATCTTCTTTTAAATTGATATTATTCTTAGTATTTTTTCTTTGTTTTCAAGTAATATTAGACATCTTTTATTCTTTAAGTGTTATTATGGCACAGCTTCTTAAAATTAAAAGTACAATGGCACAAATGTAAGAACAATTAAGGAAGTCAATGCTTGAAATGAATCAACTGAATTTACTACCACAAGAAGCAACAAGAATGGCAAGAAGCAAAGATATAAAAATGATTAAAGTTCTTTCAATATTTGTACCAAATCATATTCCTTCTCCTAAGTTAGAACACCCTTCTAGTATTAGAAAATCAAACGTTGCACTGCTTGAGAAGTTTAATGGTATAAGATCCAAGTTTTGAAGATTTATCAATTAACTACAACTTGTGATTGAACTTCAATCCCAAAGCTATTCAACTCTAAGATCACAAGTTAGATTCATTAATACACTCTTTTTAGGTTTAATATTATTATGGTTTTCATCTTTTCTTCAATGAGAAGATTCAATATTAGATGATTTGGAGGCTTTTTTGGCAAAGTTTTGATCTATGTATGTAAAACATAATACAATTCATGTTGCAAAAAATAAGATCCATAATTTGCAATAAGGCAATCGATCAATAACGTTATATGCTTCATAATTTTAACAACTTATAATTGATATTAAATGGAATGATACTACACTTATTAGCTAATTTTTCTACAGATTACAATATGAGGTAAAAAAATTAATACTCAACTTATTTGATCCTCAAACATTGAATCAAATAATTAACTTTATTGTAATGTGTGACAAAGAACTTTTTGAATTTTGATTTGAGAATCACATAAATGTAGTTTATTATAATTTAACAATAATGCCAATATCTTTTCAACATACACATTCAAAAGTAGACAATATACAAATTGATGCGATATGTTTCAAACTTCTTACTAAGCAAAAAAAGACTCATCATCATTATGAAGGGTTGTGCTTATATTATAGAAAACCTAAATATACTACTGAACATTATCTAAAGAAGCAACACAATCACAAAATAAAGAATACTACTATCAAAGAAGAAAGTATGTCAAAAAATAAATTTGTCGAGTTATAATAGGAATTAGGTGGCTAGAACCTTATACAATACCTAATGAAGGTCTAATTCTCTCTTTAGAACCCTCTCTTTATTTTTTAATAAATATTATTTTAGAACCTAAATATCACAAAGCCTTTGCCTTGTTAGATTCAAGAGCCTCAATGTATTTTTTAGATGAAGAATTTGCTAAAAGACATAGAATACTTTTAATTAAGAAAACTGAACATGTTCATATAGAAGTCATAGATAGTCATCTATTGTCTTTAGAAGATGTTATTCATGAAATCCTTCCTATAAAAGTAACAACTAATGGTCATAGTAGCTTTATAATATTTAATATCATTAAATCTCCTTGTAATTTAATTATTTTAGATTTATCATGGCTAAAAAAATATAATCCAAAAATAAATTGAATTCTTTATAGTCTTGATTTTTTTAAAACTATAAATAAGAATATAATTTTTTAAGTAAAAAGTCATAAGTCTAGTGAAATTAAACTTACATTTGTAAGTATAAGAACTTTCTTGTATTCTCTAAAAAAAAGATTATCTCATATCATTTATGTTGCACTTGTTTTTGATGATTAAAAAACTTCAAGTATCATTCCAAGCCAATATCAAGATTTTAAAGATATATTTGAGAAGAAGAATGAAGATATTCTACTAAAACATCATACCTATGACTACTCAATTGACCTTCAAGAAGGAACTCAATCGCCATTTGGACCAATTTATAGTTTATCACAAAATGAATTGATTGAACTTGGATATATTGAAGAAAATCTAGCCAAGAACTTCATACGCCATTCCAAATCTCCAACAAGAGCTCCAATTTTATTTGCAAAGAAAAATGATGGATCATTGCAGATGTATGTCAATTATCAAAGACTCATCAAAATCATTATGAAGAATAGATACCCTCTATCTTTAATATCTAGACTTTTTGATCAGTTGAATAAAATTTAGATCTATATAAAAATAGATCTACAAAGAGCATATAATTTGGTATGCATCAAAGTAGGAGATGAATGAAAAATTGCATTTCAAATTAGGTATGGATATTTTGAATATAATGTCATGCCTTTTAAACTTATGAATGTACTAGTAGCTTTTCAACATCTACTAAATGATATTTTTTGAAAGTTTTTAGATGACTTTATTGTTTGTTATCTAGAAAATACCTTAATTTACTTTAAGAATATAAAAAAACATGAACTTCATATTAATTGTGTATTATAAAAATTAAGAGATGTGAGATTTCATGCTAAAATAAAAAATAAAAAAATGTGTATTTGATATTGTCTCAGTTGACTTCTTAAGGTACACCATTTCAAATGATTGACTCATGATAGATCTTAAGAAAATTTAAACTATTATGGATTGAAATATTTTAAAAATAGTAAAAAATGTCCAATGTTTTTTGAGATTTATCAATTATTATCCAATCTTCATTAAAAACTTCTTTCAAGTTGCAACTCTACTTGTACATTTAACTTATAAAGAAAATTTTTAATGGAATCAAGAAGTAGAAGTAGCATTTAAAGTTTTAAAGACAATCTTTATTTTTGCACTAATCTTATAACATGTTGATTTTTAATTTTTTTAAAATTTTTATAGAAACAAATGTATTGGACTTTGCTTTGAATGTTGTATTATTACAAATAAGAACAAATGATAATCTTCACCCAATAGCTTTTTATTTAAGAAAATATTGAGTAGCTAAAATTAATTATGTGATTTATAACAAAGAACTTCTTACAATTATAGATTTATTTTAAAAATAGCACCATTACTTAGAAGGAACTTCTAATCCAATCACTATTTATATCAACGATAATAATCTTGAATACTTTATGTCAGCACATGTTTTGAATCGTCACCAAATCCATTAGAGCATGTCTTTGTCAAGATTTGATTTTAAGAACACTTATTGATCCAAAAAATAATAAGATTTCTTAAACATCCTATTTGGACATTCTTATCTTGCACCAAAAGAAGGAAAAAAAATTCAAAAAAAATATTTTTTTTGAATCTGGAGCATTTTCATCTTTGAGCAATAAAATCAACATTGACTATTGTGAGTGTAAAATTCACTCCTCAACCCAGTTACAAGATGGCCTCAATTAAGAATTTCTTATAATTGGTGGTATGAAGTAGAAGTAACAAGAATAAGAACAAAAGAAGAAAAATACAAAAACAAGTGAAATAAGTGTAATCAAACAATTGTACACTACAAAACTAGGCACAATCTGTTCACTAAGTTTTCACCCAATAAAAAGTAAAAAATAAAAAATAAAATTAAAAAATATATTTTTAGAAATCTAATTTTTTTATCTTTTCAATGGTATAAGAAACATATAAATCCGAGTTAGTATGAGTAAGTTATGAAGGTTTAAAAATAACAAGTATATAAATAAAAAATTAAGTAAATAATTTTATATCTCAAGAATAAGTTGTTTAAGAGATCAAGAATTTGAGCCTCACAAAGGCTCTTAAGTAGTATATATGGATCTCTAAGAGAGGCCACAAGACCTTAGTCTTATCTTCCTAACTAACTTCAAGGTGCTACAACCTATATAGGATTTGTGCACCTCTCTTCTTACAAGGACTATATTAACTGCTGGTCCTCCTATTTTCTACTAGTAAAACCAATAATTTTGTATTTTTTACTACACCATGGTATTTTAAAACATCCAATTAGTCTAAGAACTTTATGTAACCTTCAAAAATCTTGCTCCATTTCTTCATAATGGCTTCTGAAGTGATAAAATTTATTTTTACAAAAGTCTTGAAAATTGCTCTAAAAATTCTTTAAAAAATCTTAATAAATTCTAAATAAATTCTAAATAAATTCTAAAAATTCTTATAATATTTATATAATATTAAAATAATTTTTAAGCTATATTTCTTTATCTTGATAATTTTTTATAGTAATAAAATTAATTTGAATCTACTATAAAACTTACTTTTTATGTAAATAACTAAAAGGACAAAAGGTTCTTTTCATGCTTCTTTTAGCTACTAACTAAAATTTATAGATTTTTTTTTCATAAGTAATATGTATAGATAGAAGGCCAATATAAATATTGACTTTAATAAATATCTTTTAATACTCAATACAAGATATCCTTTAATACTCAATAATAAATAAAAAAGATACTAAATCAATTAAGATAATTACTTCCAAAACTTACAAAGACTCCAATTCTACAACTAACATTCTAATTTTTTATTTGTCTAAATATTTCTATACTATTTATAATATATCATGGTTCTAAGTACTCTAAATATATTTTTTTATCCTAAAATAATTAATGACTTGATTTGATGACTCACAATTATTGATTCAATCCTTATTAAATTAATTCAATCAAGTATGTCTTGTGATCTTTTTGTTCATAATATTAAAAATTCTTCTTCTAAGTTTCATAATGCTTTTAAATTTAAGTTCAAAAATAACCTACTCTATTTTGAAAATTGCCTATACATTCCAAAAAAAAAAATCATGTTTATGTTTTTTTTAAGTATGTCATGACTTTCCAACAACAAAATATTTTGGATACTATAAGACTTTAGAACCTATATCCAAAGATTTTTGGTAGCCTCAAATGTAGAAGGCAGTGAAAGACTTAGTACAATTATAAAAACATTTGTTCGAGGTCAAAAACTCTTCATCATCAACACTGAGGACTTTTTTAATCATTCTTTATTCCAAAACAACTATGGTCTTTTGTTTCTATGGATTTTATCATGGATCTTCTAGTTTTAGGTTCTTATCATTCTATATTTGTAATAGTAGATTGTTTCACCAAAATGGCATATTTTGTATCAAGTATAAAACCTATCATAAGTAAAAAAAATAGCCAAGCTTTTCCTTGACAATATCTATTGCTATCATGGATTATTTAAAGATATGATATAAGATATGAGAATTCTATTTATATCAAGATTATAAAAAATACTTTTTAAGATTTTAAAAGTGAACATAAAACTATCTTTGACTTTTTATTATCAAATTAATAAAAAAATAAAGCATATAAATCAAATTTTGGAGTAGTATTTGAAGTGTACCATCAACTACCAACAAGATGATTGGACAACTCTTTTACAATTGAAAGAGTTTGTTTATAATAATATAATATATTTTTCTACACAACAAACATCTTTCTTTACTAATTATGGTTATCATCCACAACTTGATATTTTTGACTTTTGAAAAGTTGATAATCCTATAGCTGAAGATTTTAAAAATTATTTATTTGAAATACATACAATAATGAAGGCACAACTAAAAGAGGCTCAAGAACAACAAAAGAGCAATGCGGATGCTTATGACAAGAAACAACCTCATTTCTACGTTGGTAATAAGGTATGGTTACTTTATTGTAATATTAAAATTATTTGCCTTTGTGATAAGTTGGATTATCATAGACTTGAACCATTTTTTATTTAAGGATAAGTCAATCCAATTGCTTATTGGTTATATCTATCAAAGTCTATGAAAATCCATCTCGTATTTCACATGTCTCTTTTAGAGCCATACAGAATAGTGAATATTCTAGGAAAAAGACAAATACCAATACTTCCTATAGAAATGGATAATAATTAAGAATTTAAGGTAGAAGAAGTTTTAGGCTCAAGGCAGCACTAATATAAGTTAAAATATCTTATTCATTGGCATGGATATTATTAAAACGTATAAATAAATATAAAAGTAGAATAAGTAATATTATAGAAGATATTACTTTAGATAAGTTGTTATTAGTGAAAGGGTTGGCTTTTGATATGTAAGAAGATTAAGAGATAAAATAAATGAACGGACAAAGGATCTTAAGAATATAAAGAATATGTTAAAGGTATATTTTTATAGTAGATAAGATAACAATGGATAGTATTAATAGAATGTTGAATAGATATATTCATCAAAGGATGGAAATTATTCATTATGGCAGTAGTGACCACTTACAAGTAATAAGTGTTAGAAATAAGAGATATTTTATTCCATACTCTCTTTATAAACAACATTATTGAGGCTATATATTGGTGACTTCAAAATTATTTTTCTTCCATAAGTTATGGACCCACTCACCTTTAGTTATGAATTTTGAAGTTCTTTGAAGTCTTTTTTGTTTTGAAGAATAGATCTTATGGTTGTTGCTAATATTAAAGTTTGATATCTTCTAAACTTTCTTTTGCATCTAATTATTGATGTAATTTTGTTCTTACATGTTAAGTACATTCATTGTTTTAGGAGGTATCAATCACCTTAGAATAATATTATAGAACACTAATATTGTATTTCTTTTCTAAGTTATATCATTCATGCAATAGTATTATGCTTTTAGGTGCTGAATTTCTTAAGAGATTTTATTATAGTGATAAGAAGATATTTGTAAGATTAAAAGTATTCTTCTAAGAGTTGAAAGTGATTAAAGAGTGAAATTACTTATTTACTGACAAAAGAAGCATTTTGAATTTTTAACGCAATAAGACCTTCTTGTTTATTTAGTGAGTTTTATCTTCTCTTTTTTTCTTGATTTTTTTTGCTACTCTTCTTTATTAGACATGGCTTTAAGTGAAGGTGAGGATTTAAGAATGATTAAAAAATTTAGAAGTGACAATTTTTATTATTGGAAGAAAAAAATAGACCTTTTATTGACTTCATTGGACCTTTGAAATATTGTAGATGAAAGTGAAGAACTTTCAAGTGATGATGCTCATGTGAACATGAAGAAGAAGTACAAAATTTGTAAAAAGAAGGCTTTTGATATGATTGCATTAAATTTAGATGATGCCAACTTTTCACATGTAATTCCTTGTAATAGATGAGCAGAAGCATAAAAGATTCTTTGCAACATCTATGAGAATTGAAATCTTGCAAGCATTCTATAAATAAAGACAAAGTTTTGAATGGTAAAGAAAGAAGAAGGTGATGACTTCATGGCTCATGTCAACAAGATAAAAGCATTTAGAAATCAACTAGCAATTATTGACAAGCCAGTTGATAATAAGGACATTATATTGATATTATCCATGAGCTTTCTGGAGTCCTACAACTACTTCATTATGGCATTAGAGTCTATCAATATAAAAGACCTTACTATGAATTATGTGATATTGAGGCTTATCTATGAAATGATCAAGAAAGAAAAAAAAAAAAAAAAAAAAAAAAAAAAAACTTCAAAATAATAATTCGGCTCTATTTTTAAGATAAGAGAGAGTAGCTATTTTTATTAATATAATAATTTAAAAAGTAACATAAAAAATACTATATTTATAAAAAATCAAGTCACTTTGTTAGAAATTGCTACAAAGTCAAGAAAGGAGATAGGGAGAATGCAAACAATGTTTAAGATATCTTTGATGGAAATGATTATACTTTCATAGTAAGTGAAGGAGGTCTTATAGCTACTATGTATAAGTAGATTATAGATTTGGATGCTATTTAGCTCATTACATTATACAAATGTTTATTTGATAATTATGAAGAAATTCTAGTAACCAAAGTTTGGTTGGAAAATAATGGTATGGTACAAGCTATTGGAATTGGATCCATTATTGTGGAAATTATTGCAAAGGACTAAATTACAAGGATTAGGTTGAAGAAAGTCTTACATGTACCAAAGATAATGAAGAACCTCTTTTTGATGAGTAAACTTGTATCACATGGTTATAAGATTCAATTTGATAAGAATAGATGTTTTATAAAGACATTGATTGGATAACATATTTCCAAAGGCTTTAAAAATAGAAACCTCTACTTCATCAATTGTAAGAAGATGAATGGAGTAGAAATTACAGTATGTGCTAATTTTTTATTAAATTAAGAAAAGTTTAAAATTTGGCATCAATAACTTAGTCATTTGAATGCCAAAAGCATGAAAGAGCTTCAATAAATGGTAAGTGGCTTGGAGCTTAGTCAATTTAGTTACAATACCTTGATACTTGCTTGTAAAGGTTGTATACAAGGCAAACAATAAAAAGCTTCATTTCCATGAGGAGTTACAATACATACAAAAAAATTATTAGAAATTATATATTTTTAATAATTATAGATCAATGAAGATACCATTAATTGGAAAAATAAGGTACTTTGTCATATTTATTGATGATTTTTTAAGAAAAGTATAAATTTACATTATTAAAGCCAAAAATAAATATTTCTCAAGATTTAAGGAGTTTAAGGATCTTGTAGAGAAACAATGTAAGTACAAGCTCAAAGTATTGTACACGGATAATAGAAGTGAGAATATATCAAAATATTTTGATGAATTCTTCAAGATTCAAGGTATTATAAGACAATCTTCTACTCCTTACACTCCACAACAAAATAGAGTTGTTGAAAGATCAAATTATACTATTATGGAGATAGTAAGGAGTATGCTTCATGTACAATACTTTGGACATGATTATTGAGTAGAAGCAATAGTAAATGCACTATATACAAAGAATAGGTGCTCAACAAATGCACTCACATCAATGTCTCTACAAGAAGCTTGAAGTGGTAAGAAACCTTGTACTTCACACATGAAGGTTTTTGGATGCATTACATTTGTAAAGGTAATAGATTGTATGAAGTCCAAACTTAATGCAAAAAGAATAAAATGTATGTTTGTTGGATATTGAAAAGATACTAAAGTATATAGGCTTATGTATTTAGAAATCAAGAAGATTATCAAGAATTATGATGTAGAGTTTTTAGAGCATAAGAGTGCTTATAAGCACTTAGAGATATGTCTAAGTAGGAGTAATGGTACATTTGTGGACACATCTTCAAATTCAACAAAAAAAAAAAAAAAAAAAAAAATGATGATGATATTGATGATATAGAAATTCAAATTAAGATGAAGAGTTAAAGAAGGTAGACCATAGTATGCCTATATTTGCTAAAATCAGCAATGAAAACAATGAAGATGTTGAAGATGATGATAATGATGAGAAGTATCAATCTTTGAATATCAAGAAAAAAATTTTAAGATAGAAGAAGCTTACTAGAAATCTTATAATGAAAGAAGGTAAAGCTTCATCAAGTAAAAGGAGATATCTTTTGAGAGATAGAAAATAACTTAGTATATGGTAGAAAAACCACATCTTTCCTCAAGTAAGTGAAGAACATACTAATGTTGCACTCTTAGTAGATCCATTGAGTTTGTGTGATACAATGAAGTCCACAAATACTATGAAGTAGGAGAATGTCATAGAAGAAGAATATAAATTACTCATAAATAATAGAATATAGAAATTAACTCAAATTCCATCAAATTGATTTACAATTGATTATAAATGGGTGTTTAGAACCTAAAGGGATGCAATGAACAATGTTATGAGATAAAAATTTAGATTAGTTGCTAAAGACTATTCACAAGTTATTGGTATTGATTTTAATGAAACATTTGCTCCCTTAGCCAAATTCACTATTATTAGAATCATTGTTGTAAGTAGGGCAGTAATCAACTTTGAGATGCATCAAATGGATATAAAGATAGCTTTTTTGAATGATAATCTAAAAGAAAAAATCTACATGGATCAATCTCAAGGATTTATAGAAAAAAAGAAACAACATCTCATTTGTAAGTTGAAGAAGGCCTTATATGGACTCAAGCAATTTCCAAGGGTATGATACCAATGCATTAATATGTTTGTTGTAATTGAAGGATTTGGAAGGAATGAATATAATCATTCTTTGTATGTGATGCAATCAATTGAGTTCATATTGATTGTCATCTTCTATGTCGATGATTTAATCATCTTAATCAATATAATAAAGATGATAAATTAATTGAAGACAAAGTTAAAAAAAGTGTATAAGATGAGTGATTTGAAAGAGCTTTACTATTATTTAGGATTGGAGTTTATGAGAGATTGCACTAAGAAGACCATTACAATGATCCAAAGCAAGTATATTCAAGAAGTGTTGAAATGATTCAACATAAAAAAATATAAATCTATTGGAATACCTTTAGAGGCTAATTTGAAGTTGATGAAGGTCAAAAATAAAGAGTATGCTAAAGGTGAAGATTAAATGCAAGGCATTCTATACAAAGTAGCAGTAAATTCACTTATATATGCAATAGCCTTAGAAGTGATAACATTAATTTGCATGGTTATTGTGATGCGGATTGGATTAAAGATACAAATAATAAAAGGTCAACAATGGAATATGTATTCTTTGTTGAAGTAGAAGTTATCTCATAGAATTGCAAAAAATAATCCACAATTGCATGATCAACAATAGAGGTGGAACACATGGCAATAAACCATAGTACAATGAAGACAATATGGCTAAAATAAATTTTAAAGGACATTGGAATAGTACAAATGGAAGCAACTTCAATGGAATGTGACAATCAAAGATGTCTTGTATTTACAAAGAATCCAAAGCATCATCTAAGGACTAAGCATATTGACATTGAACATTACTTCATAAGAAAGAAGATTGAAATGGAAGTGATTGATATGAAGTATTAAGCAATAGAAGACATGCTTGGTGATTTATTGATAAAAGTACCAGTAAAAGATAAATATTACATATTAATAAAAGCATTAGAATTGAAATCTTTTAATCATAGCAAAGTAGAAGTGTTAAAGTATTTAAATAAAAGAAAAAGTAGAATAAGTAATATTATAGAAGATAATACTTAAAATAGGTTATTATTGGTTAAAAAATTGACTCTAAGTATGTAAGAAGGCCAAGAAATAAAATAGATGAATGGAAAAAGGATCTTAAGAATATAAAGAATATACTAAAGATATATTTTTATTATAGATAAAATAATAATAGACAGTTTTGATAGAATATTGAATGGATGTATTCATCAAAGGATGGAAGTTGTCTATTAGGACAATAATTATCATCTATAAGTAATAGATGTTAGAAATAAGAGATATCTTATTTTATACTCTCTTTGTGAGTAATCTTGCTCATACTATGTATTGGTGACTTCAAAGTTCTTTTTCTTCAATAAATATAATATTAAAAAATACACATGGAAGCCAGCAAAAATCTTCCAAAAGCAATAAAGAAGGTCAAAGCTTTTCATAAAAAACATCCATCAAAACCAAAATGAAGGATAAAAAATCTTTGCTATAAAAAAAATACAATTTAAAAAAAAAAAATCATTCTATCTTCTATTATTGTTTGTACTTTATATAAAATTCTGGTGTTCAAGAAATGAAGAACTAATAGCCAATGGATTCAATTCAAGAGCCATCATTTGCTAAATTACGAAACAAGACATTGCAATTATCACAACCTTCAAGATGACATAATAGAGATAAAGACCTTGAAGAACGACATGTTCCTTTTCAAATAGATGGCTAGATACAACATGTTTGATATCATGATTTGGAAAGAGACTCTTGATATTTGGTGATTTTATTAGAGGTATGAACAACTCTTGATGGTATTATATATATTTTGTTTCAAAGAAATTATGAAGATTTTATTAATGATCAAATAACAAGGTGGTCTTCCCGCCCTAGAATGGAACATTATTAATGGCTAAATAGATTCAAATCTTGACATTATTAATTTTTATTTATTAATAAGTGGCTTCATTAAAGTAAAAAGAGACATCTAAAGATGGTATTTCTATTAATGTAAAGATGTAGTAAATGTTGGAATCATTGAAAAGTAATTGTCATTGTTCAATCTATTACATTGACTTCTAACTTTGATTGGTAATGTCTTTGTTGCTCAATCGTAGATTTATAAAAAGTATTGTTTGTAATTGTTTTCAATAGTTTTTTCAAATAATATCATATGTTTGTGTTGTACTGATTACAAATATGATGCAAGTATCTTATACTTTGCAATAGATTAGATTAAGATACTATCTTTGTGTCTCTATGGCTCTAATGTGGATAATTGGTCAAATCAGCATGCATTTTTTACCTTCTTAAGGAATATTGAGAACATTGAGTATGTTCCAAATAGCCTCTTTTATTAGCTTGGAGGCAAAGAGGCATTTTTTTCTGAAAAATGGACCAAAACTTGATATTATAATTGATTATTTCATGGTCTTCTTATCTATGTCAATTATAAGTTAAGAGCTAAGGTTTGCAAAGAAAGATATGGAGACAAGATTTTCATTTGAGTGTAGAGAATTATTTGCATAGATGGCCAATTTATCTATAATATCAATTATTTCTTCTTACATTAAGATTTTAAATTATGGTTTTTTTATAAAATAGATTTGTATATTTTTTATATAGTTAATTCTATTATTTGTATATCACAATTAATTTTGAGACCAAGATTCTATTTATTTGATGGCATTTTTTTTTTGTATAGATATTATCACAAACATACACATTTATTCCAATGGTTACTTATATGAATAGGTAGAAATAGGTAAATATAGATTAATTTCATAATATTTTTTAAAAAAAAAATTTAGAAGCTTTATAGATACAATTTTGATTTTATACATATTTGTAATTGATTAGTAGATTAAAAACTGGGTCAATAAGTTAATCACATATCATACATGTTGGTAGTCTGTAGAATAAGCTAATTATGTGGTACACATATAAATAACTTACCTTACAAGTTAAGATATGAATTTAGCAAAGTCAACACATGTTGGAGGTCCTATAGAAGATCACCATATAGCTCCTAATTAGAGAGTATATATGGAGGCAAGAGTGAAGCCTTCTTCACTCTTATCAATGCCTTTATAGTCTTTAGTCTTATTTTAAGATTTTTTAGCCTTCTTATCTTTGATAATAGCCATTCCAATTCAATATATTACCATCTTTGAATGATTTTTTAGTCTTTTTAAGTGACATAAGAATGTATTAAGGATTTCTTTCTTTGAGATTCATATCCTTAAAAATTTGATAAGAGTATTAATTTATTTTTCTTTTTTTAGAAGTGAATAGATCATTCCACTTCTATTAATATATTTTGAAGATTACAAACTATTCACCTTTAAAGAAATAATTTAATTTTCTAAAATTAAATTTTTCTTAAAGAGAGTGGATTATTTTTTTTTGTAGAAATTTTAATTTGATATTAGAGGTTACAAATTATCTTCCTCTAATTTAAATTTTTGAATTTACTTAAATTGTCTATAAAAAAAATATTATGGATGTTATGCATGGAAAAATTGAGAATAAATTTGTAACTATTACAGATCTTTACGAACTTATCAATACTCTAAGAGTAAAAAAAATTTATGTATTTCTAGTATAAATCATAGAGGTATTATTTCTATACATATGTATAGAAATAATATGCTTGAGAAGTTCAAAGTTTATGCCAAGAAGTTTTAAAATTGAAAGAAGCAAGTAGATTAGCTTCACAACCAAATTCAAAAAGTCATACTTTTATAAGCACAAAGGAGGCAAGGATTAGTATGCCCAAGAAGTCTGATAAAACAAGATCAAAATTTTGATGTTTTTTGCAATAAGTTAAGCTCTATTTAATATTGCATCTTTTCTAATACCTCAATGGATTTATTCAAGTAGGATTTATAGGCACACTTCTATCAAAAAATGGTCTATTTTAGTTTGCACCTTTGATGAAAAAAGATTCAAAACTATGTTATGATTTGAATTAATTTTTGAAAGTATTTATAATTAAATTTAATAAATTTGATGAAGAAATGATAGTAGAATTTAAACTTATATTGCTAAAATAAGGATCACATTCAATGACCACATATATTGCTAAATTCCAAAATCTTGCTTACAATGTGGATTGGAATGATAAAGCTTTTATCAATCACTTTAGATATGGATTAAATTATAATATCAAATATTTATTATTGATAATGCCAAGAATAGATTCACTAGAGTAATTTATTCCTCAAGCCATTGCATGTCACAATCAACTCTTTGAAAGATGCCAAGAGTAAAGATTTGATTATAGAAGTAGAAGTCACGCCATAGCAACACGTTTTAAGTTTTTAGAAGCTTAATTATTTAGGCCAAAGCCTATGCAAATTGACAAGGTACATTTTAAACTTCTTATTGAGAAAAAAAATATTTATTGTTATGAAGAATATTTGTGCTACTATTGTAGAAAATCCAAGTACATTACTCAATATTTTTTATGAAGAAATGCAATCACAAAATAAAGAGCATGGTTGCCTAAATAGACAATGGATTAGAAAACAAGTTTCTCTACCTACAATAAGAATCATATGGCTAGAATCTTGCATATTACCTAATAAAAGTCTTATTCTCTCTTTAGATCCTTCACCTTGTTTCAGAATAGAAGTTTATTTAGGATAAAAAAATCACAAAGTCTTAGCCTTATTAGATTTAGGAGCCTCAACTTATTTTATAGATAAATTCTCTAACAAAAAATAAGAAATATTATTAGTTAAGAAAACTAAATCCATACATATAGTCTTAAGGATGAGAGTTTGGTGAAAGCAAATAACTAAGTGAGACTTTTTTTAAAGAAATATGATGAAATAAAAGTAAAGAAACATGTATATTAAAAAAAATTGAAATGGCTATTGCCAAAAGACTAAAGACTCTTGAATCTAGATTTAAAAAAAAAAAAAAAAAAAAAAAAAAAAAAAAAAAAAAAAAAAAAAAAAAAAAAAAAAACAAGAATGAAGAAGGCTTCACTTTTACCTATATATACTATCATTTTAGGAGCTACATGACAACGTTCTATAGGACCTCCAATATGTCTTGACTTTATAAGTTACATGTCTTAACTTGCAAGACAAATTTTCTTTAAGTGCACTATATAGTTAACTTGTTTTATAAGCTATTTACACATGTGACATGTGGCTAATTTATTGACTAAGTTTCTAATCCGAAAATCAATTAAAAACATATATAAAGTCAAAGTCGTATCTCTAAATCTTCTAAGAAGCTTTTCTAAAAGATATTATAAAATTAATCTATTTGTATCTATTTTTATTTTCTTCTTTTTAATTATATAATTAAATATTAGAGTAAATATATATATATATATATATATATATATATATATCTGTGATAATAAGTTGATGATATTATTCCCCCTTCTAAAGACAAGTTCTATGAAGTGCAGTCATTGTATACTAAAGAAAACTAAGATGCAATAAATTATATTTACCACATATTCTGATCTTTGTTTTTTTCAAAGATAGTTGATAGGTCCTCTTAACTATCAATAATATCTCATATTAGATAAGAAGATCATCTTATTATTTGATCATTGTTGAGGTCTTCAAAACTTCCTTCAAATAAAGTATTTGAAACATCATTAAGAGTCATTTCTACCTCCAATAAAATCACCAAACATGGACTGTTTCTTCAAACATTGTGATATCAAATACATTATAGTTTTCCATCTATTTAAAGAAAAACATATTTTTCTTGAAGATCTTCATCTCGATTATGTTGCCTTAGATATTGAGACAATTGTAATGTCTTATCCAATAAGTCAGCAAATAATAGCTGTTCAGTTGAATCCACTAGTTGTTGGTTCTTCATTTCTTTAATAATACAATATATGACAAAAGCTACAAATAAAGATAGAAGGTAGAATATTATCTTTTCTTGATTTTTTTATAGCAAAGATTTACTATTCTTTATTTAAAATTTTGATAGATGTCATTAATGAAAACCCTCCACGTTCTTTGCTGCATTTGTAAGATTCTTTCTTCTCTTCAATATATGTTCATTAATATCATAGTTTTACCAATAAATAAGATATTTCAACCTATTTTGATGTGGCTTTAGGTCTAAGACTTCTTCTACCTTAAATTCTTTATTATTATTTATTTTTATAGTAAGAGGTGGTACTTGTTTTCTTCTTGATATGTTCATTGTCTTGTATGGTTCAAGAAGAAACATGTAAAATATGTGATGGATCTTCATTGATTTTGGTAGATGTAATTAATAAGCAACTGGATTGATTTGTTCACAAATAGGAAAAGATTCAAGCTTACAATTGTCTAACTTGTCTTAATGATAAGTAATCTTAATATTATGATAAAGTAATTATACCTTACTATTTACATTGAATGGTAGTTTTTCCTTGCAAAAGACATTTGAATTTATCTTTTGTTACTCTTAAGCTTCTTTTAATTACATCTTTATTATTGCATATATCTTTGATAAATAATTTTTCAAATCTTCCATCGCATAATTATTAATTCTTCAAAAGTCAAAAGCATCAAATTATGGATAATAACTATAATTAACAAAGAAAGATATTTGATGAATAGAAGAGTATACTATATTATTACGAAAAAACTCTACTAATGGCAAAAAAATTGTTCAATCATCTTATTGATAGTTGATAATATACCTCAAATACTATTCCAAAATTTAATTAATGCTTTTAGTCTATCTATTAGTTTAAAGATGAAAGACTTTAGATAATTTTAAATCTATTTTTAGAATCTTAAAAAATATTTTTTATAATTTTAATAAAAATTGAGTCTTTTTATCTAATATAATATTATTGAATAATCCATGATAGTGATAGATATTTTTAAGAAAAAGGTTAGTTATTTTTTTACCTATAATAGATTTTATACATAATACAAAATATTCTATCATAGTAAAATAATCTACTATTACAAATATAAAATCATACAAATCTAAAACTTAAAGATCTATTATAAAATCTATAGAAATAGAAGAATATGGTTGTTTGAATATAGATAATGGTTGGAGAAGTCTATAGGATAGATGATAAGGAATTTTCGACCTTGAATAAATGTCATATGATTAGACAAAGTATTTCATTGACTTCTAAATTTTCAGCCACTAAAAATCTCTAGATATAAGTTCCAAAGTCTTATTGTATCTAAAATATTTGGCCATCAAAAAGTCATGACATGCTTAAAGAATATGTAACCAAACTTCTCTTTCTAGAATATATAAGCATCTTTTGAAATAGAATAGGTTGTTCTTAAACTCAAACTTGAAAGTATCATGAGACTTAGAAGAAGGGTTCTTGATATCACGAAGAAGAAAATCAAAGGACATACTTGATTGAATTTATTTGACAAAGATTGAATCAACAATCAATGTTGATTTTATTACTCAAAGATAAAAATACTCTAGATTCAAGAAAATCATTCTTTATTGATCAAAAGATATGTTTTTTTTCTTTTGATATAAAAGAAAAAAATCTAAAAAAGGTGTTTGATAAATTTTATTATTTTTTGGATTGATAAGTAATCTTGAAATCAAATCTTAACAAAGACATACTCCAACAAGCTTGGCAATGATTCAAAATATATATTTTAATAAAATAATTTAAGATTTTGGAGGTTCATAAAAATAGTGATTGAATTATGAGTACCTTCTAAATAATGGTGCCATTCCTTAAATAAATCTACAATTCCAAGAAGTTCTTTATTATAAATTTTATAGTTAATCTTGACTACTAAAATGTTTCTTGAATGAAAAGCTATCAAGTGAATTTTATCATATATCCCCATTTGAAAAAATTAGTCACCCAAAACAAAGTCCAATGAATCTATTTTCATTTAAAAAAAAAAAAAAAAAAAAAAACTAAAAAAAACTAAAAAAAAAAAACTAAAAAAGTCAATATGTTATAAGATTGGTGCAAAAATAAAGGTTGTCTTCAAATCTTCAAATACTACTTCTACTTCTTGATTCCATTAAATTTTGTCTTTACAATTCAAATATATAAGTGGAGCTAACAACTTGAGAAAAGTCCTTAATGAAGATTGGATAATAATTGATAAATCTCAAAAAATATTTGACATTTTTTACTATTTTTGAAATATTTCAATCCATAATAGTTTAAACTTTCTTAAGATCCATCATAAGTCAATCATTTAAAATGATTTATCTTAAGCAGTTGACTTGGATAGTGGCAAATACACACTTTTCTATCTTAGTATGGAGTCTTGCATTGTTTAATTTTTGTAATACACAACCAATATGAAGTTCATATTTTTTTCTATTCTTAAAATAAATTAAGATATTTTTTAGGTAACAAATAATAAAGTCATCTAAAAACTCTCAAATAAACATCATTCATTAGATGTTAAAAAGCTCCTAGTGCATTTATAAGTTTAAAAGGCATGACATTATTTCTAAAATATTCATACCTAATTTGAAATGCAATCTTCCATTCATCTCCTATTTTGATACATACCAAATGGTATACTCTTCATAGATCTATTTTTGTATAGATATCATGGACATACTCATGTAAGCCAGATATTACATATATAAATAGATAGAAGTAATTAAAGTAATAAAAATAAGTTAATTCTATAGTATTTGATATGGAAGCTTCCTAGAAGCTTTATAGATGCTGCTTTGACTTCATAGGTATCTTTAATTGACTTTTGGATTAGAAACGTGGTCAACAAGTTGGCCATGTGCCACACATGTTATTAGCTTGAAGATCAAGCTAATTATGTGGCCCACACGTAGAAAAACTTGCCTTGTAAGTCAAGGCATGTATCTTACAAAGTCAACACATATTAGAGGTCCTATAGAATGTCGCCACATAGACCTAGTTAGATAGTATACGTAGAGACAAGAGTGAAGCCTTCTTCACTCTTGTCAACTCTTTCTTGCTTCAGTCTACTTTCAAGGGTCTTTAGTTTTCTTGTCTTTTGGCAATAGCCATTCTAGTTTCTCTTTCAATATACATACTTGTTTATTTATATTTTGTTATCTTTCTTTGAGTGAAGGCTTATTTATCTGAATTACTTTTTCATCAAGTTCTTGTCCTTGACAGATTGACAATATTACACCTACAATATCAAAGCTTTGTCTAATCTTGATTAAGAGTGGGTTACTCCTTTTTCTTAATAAGATATAAGCATATTAGAAGTTATGGATTACCTTCTTCTAAACTGATATTGTCCTTAGTATTTTCTTTGTTTTCAAATCCTCTCTTCTATTTGTCTTGAGCAATATTAGACATCTTTTCTTTTCTAAGTGTTATCATCGCAGAACTTATTGAAATAAAGAGTGCAATGGCACAAATGTAAGAGCAATTGAGAGAGTTAATGCTTGTGATGCATCAACTCAATTTACCACGATAAGGAGCAACAAGATTGGCAAGAAGTGAAGATATAGAAATGGTTGGAGCTGCTTCAACATCTGCACCAAACCATGTCCTTTCTCCTAAGGTAGAACGTCCTTCCAATTTTAGAGAACCAAGAATTATCCTACTCGAGAAGTTTGATGGCACCAGATCCAAGTTTTGAGGATTTATCAATCAAGTGTAACTTGTGATTGAACTTCAACTCCAAAGCTATTCAAGCTCTAGGATCGCAAATTAGATTCATTGATACACTTCTTTTAGGTTCGGCGCTATCGTGGTTTTCATCTTTTCTTGAGCGATGAGATCCAATATTAGATAATCTAGAGGCTTTTTGGCGGTTTTTTGATCCATGTATGGAAAACATGATGTAATTCGTGTTGCAACTAATAAGATCCATATTTTACAATAAGGTAATTGATTAGTAACGTTGTATGCTTTACTGATTTTAAAAACTTGCAGCGATATCAGTGGGATGATCTTTGCACTTATTAGCCAATTTTTCTATGGATTACAATATGAGGTAAAAAAATTAATGCTCAACTTACTTGATCCTCAAATATTGAGTCAAGCAATTGACTTTCTTTGTGAAATCTGACGATCACCTTTTTGAATTTTGATCGAGAACCGTATAAGTGGACCTCAACGTTACTATAATTCAATGGCAATACCAATACCTCTTCAACACATAGATTCGAAAGTAGAAGATATGCAAATTGATGCAGTACATTTCAAACCTCTTACTGAGCAAGAAAAGACTCGTCATCATCAAGAAGGATTATGTTTATATTGTGGAGAACCAAAGTACACTGCTCAAAATGGTCCAAAGAAACGACGCAATCACAAAATGAGGAGTATGGATGTGAAAGAAGATAATATGTCAGAAAACGAGTTTGTCTAGCTACACTAGGGACCGTGCGGCTCGAACCTTGCACAACATCTAGTGAAGGTCCTATTCTCTCCTCAAAGCCCTCTCCTTGTTTTACATTAAATATTATTTTATGACCTAAATATTACAAAGCCTCTGCCTTGTTAGATTCAGGAGCCTTGGAGTGTTTTTTAGATAAAGAATTTACTAAAAGATATAGTATATCTTTAGTAAAGAAAACTAAACCTGTTCATGTAGAAGTCATAGATGATCGTCCATTATCTTCTAGAGATATTACTCATGAAATCCTTCCTATAGAAGTAATAATCAATGGTCATAATAGCTTTGTAGAATTTAATATCATTAGATCTTCTTCTAATCCAGTCATTTTATGTTTATCGTGATTAGAAAAATACAACCCTCAAATAGATTGAATTTCTCAAACTCTTACTTTTTCTAAAAATATAACTAATAGTGTACTTAATCAAGTAGAGAGTCATAAGTCCAATTCAATTAAATCCGTATTTATAGGTACAAAAGCTTTCTTGCATGCTGCTATGAAAGAATCACCATATATTATTTATGCCACACCCATTTCTACTAGTGGAAAGACTTCAAGTACCATTCCAAGCCAATATCAAGAATTTCAAGATGTATTCAAAAAAAAAGAATGCGAATACACTCCCGAAACATCGTCCCTATGATTGCTCAATTGACTTTCAAGAAGGAGCACAACCGCCATTCGGACCAATCTATAGTTTATCACAAAATGAGTTGACTGAACTCAAGGAGTATATTGAAGAAAATCTAGCCAAGAATTTCATACGCCATTTTAAATCTCCGACAGGAACTCCAATTCTATTTGTGAAGAAAAAAGATGGATCATTGCGGATGTGTGTTGATTATCGAGGACTCAACAAGATTACCATCAAGAACATGTATCCACTACCTTTAATATTTGGACTTCTTGATCAGCTGAATCAAGCTAAGATCTATACAAAAATAGATCTTTGGGGAGCATACAATCTAGTACACATCAAAAAAAGAGATGAATGGAAGTCTGCATTTCGAACTAGGTATGGACATTTTGAATACAATGTCATACCTTTTGGACTTACAAATATACCAGCAGCTTTTCAACATCTAATGAATGATGTTTTTTGAGAGTTTTTGGACGATTTTGTGGTTTGTTATCTAGACGACATCTTGATCTATTCTAAGAATCCAGAAGAACATGAATTTCATGTTTGACATGTATTACACAAAATTAAGAGATGCAAGACTCTATGCCAAGATAGAAAAGTGTGTATTCCACACTACTCAAGTCAATTTCTTAGGTTACATCATTTCAAATGATGGACTTATTATAGATCCTAAGAAAGTTCAAACTATTATAGATTGGAAGATTCCAAAAATAGTAAGAGATGTCCAATACTTTTTGGGATTTGCCAACTACTATCGGATCTTCATCAAGGACTTCTCTCGAGTAGGAGCTCTATTTATACGTTTGACTTGTAAAGACAAACTCCAATGGAATCAAGAAGCGGAAGTTGCTTTTGAATCTTTGAAGAAAGCATTTGTTTCTGTACCAATTTTGTATCGTGTTGATTTTTCCTAAACATTCTTTATGGAAACAAATGCATCAAACTTCACTGTGGATGTAGTTTTATCACAAATGGAAACAGATGATAAACTTCATCCAGTAGCCTTTCATTCAAGAAAATTCTCAGCAACAAAAATCAATTATGAGATCCATGACAAAGAACTTCTTACAATTGTGGATTCTTTTCAAGAATGGAATCATTATCTAGAAGGCACTTCTAGTCCAGTCACCGTGTATATGGATTACAAGAACCTCGAGTATTTTATATCAACACACATATTAAATCATCGTCAAGCTTGTTGAAGCATGTCTTTATCAAGATTCGAGTTCATCATCGCTTATCAGCCAAGAAAACAACAAGGTTTGTCTGATGCCTTGTCTAGACATTCTTATCTTACACCAAAGGAAAGAGATGCAGCTTTTGAGCAACAAAAAATGGTTCTCTTGAAGCCAGAGCAATTTCATCTTCGGGCAATAAAATCAATATTGACTATTGATTTAATTTTTTTTAAGGAAGTCTAGTTAAGTATGTCTTCAGACCCTCTTGTTCATGATATCAAGAATAATTCTTCAAAATCTCATGATCCTTCTAAATTTGAATTCAAGAACAACCTACTCTATTCTGAAAGATGCTTATATGTTCCAAAAGGAGAAGCACATTTACGTATTCTTCAAGCTCGTCACGAATTCTCAGCAACAAGACATTTTGGATATAATAAGACTTTGTAGCTGATATCTAAGGATTTTTGGTAGCCTCAAATGAGGCAGGCAGTCAAAGATTTTGTACAATCATGTGATGTTTGGTCAAGATCAAAAACTCCTCGTCATCGACCTTTTGGACTTCTTCCGCTATTATCCATTCCAAAACAACCATGGTCTTCTGTTTCTATGGGCTTCATCGTGGATCTTCCTATCTCATGTTCTTATGACTCTATATTCGTGATAGTAGATTGTTTTACCAAGATGGCACATTTTGTATCATGTACAAAATCTATCACAGGTGAAGAAACAGCTAAGTTCTTTCTTGATAATATCTATCGCTATCATGGATTACCCAAGGATATTATATTAGATAGGGGAACTCAATTTGTATCAAGATTTTGGTGGACTCTTTTCAAGATTCTAAAAGTGGATATAAAACTATCTTCGGCATTCCATCCTCAAACTGATGGACAAATAGAGCATGTTAATCAAGTTTTGGAGCAATATTTAAGATGTACCATTAACTACCAATAAGATGATTGGACAACTCTTTTGCCATTGGCAAAGTTTGCTTACAATAACACGGTACATTCTTCTACAAAATAAAAACCTTTCTTTGCTAATTATGGTTATCATCCACGACTTGATACTTTTGACTTTTTAACAATTGATAATCCTGCTATGAAAGATTTGGTGATTCATTTATTAGAGCTACATGCAATGATGAAGGTACAGTTAAAAGAGGCTCAAGAACAACAAAAGGTCAATGCGGATGTTTATCAAAATGAACAACGACCATTCCTCTTGGGTGATAAGATATGGTTACTTCGTCACAATATCAAGACCACTCATCCTTGTGACAAGTTGGACTATCAAAGACTTAAACCATTTTCTATTTCTGCACAAATCAATTCAGTTGCATATTGTTTATATCTATCGGAGTCAATGAAAATGCATCCAGTATTCCACGTGTCTCTTCTTGAACCATACAAGACAGTGGACATACCAAGAAGACAATAAGCTCCACCTCCTCCTATAAAAGTGGACAAGAATGAAGAGTTTGAAGTAGAAGAAGTCTTAGATTTAAGGCAGCGCCGAAATAAATTAGAATATCTTGTCCATTAGCATAAATATGATATTAGTGAATGTACATGGGAGCCAATAAAGAATCTTGCAAATGGAGCAAAGGCGGTGGAGGCTTTTCATCGACGACATCCATCAAAATCAAGATTAAAACCTTCTTTATAAAAGAAACAACATCTAGGCAAGATAACATTCTACTTTCAATCTTTGTTTGTAGCTTCTTTGTAGTTGTGACGCTCAAGAGATGGAGAACCAACAACCAATGGATTCGACTCAAGAACCTTTATTTCTTGACCTGTCGAATGAGACATTACGATTGTCACAACCTTTAAGATGACACAATCAAGATGAAGATCTTCAAGAACGACATGTTCTTTCTCGAATAGATGGTGAGATATACTGCGTTTGGTATCACGATTTGGGAAGGGACTCCCGATGTTTGGTGATTTTGCTAGAGGTAGGAACAACTCCTAATGGTGTTCCAAATGTTTTATTCGAAGGAAGTTATAGAGGCCTCAACAATGATCAAATAACTGGGTGGTCTTTCCGCCCTGATATGGGACACTACTGATAGTTGAAAGGCCCTATGAATCATCTTCGAAGAGAACAAAGATCAAAGTATGTAGCAAATATAATTCGTCGCATCATAGATTTCCTCAACATATGATGACCACTCCTCGTAGAACTCGTCCCTAGAAGGGGGGGTAATATCATGGACATACTCATGTAAGCTAGATATTACATATATAAATAGGTAGAAGTAACTGAAAGTAGATAAAAATAAGTTAATTCTATAGTATTTGATATAGAAGCTTCTTAGAAGCTTCATAGATATTGCTTTGACTTTGTAGGTGTCTTTAATTAACTTTTTGGATTAGAAACGCGGTCAATAAATTGGCCATGTGCCACATATGTTGTTAGCTTAAAGATCAAGCTAACTATGTGGCCCACACATAGAAAAACTTGCCTTGTAAGTCAAGGCATGTGTCCTACAAAGTCAACACATATTGGAAGTCCTATAGAACGTCGCCACATAGCCCCTAGTTAGATAGTATATTATAGAAACAAGAATGAAGCCTTCTTCACTCTTGTCAACTCCTTTCTTGTTTCCAATCTAGTTTCAAGGGTCTCTAGTTTTTTATATCTTATGGCAATAGCCATTCTAGTTTCTCTTTTACTATACATACCTGTTTATTTATATTTTGTTACCTTTCTTTGAGTGAAGGCTCACTTGTCTGAATTACTTTTTCATCGAGTTCTTGTCCTTGACAATAGATCTATTTTTATATAGATCTAAATTTTATTCAATTGATCAAAAATTTTAGATATCAAAGATAGCAAGTAGTTATTCTTGATGGTGATTTTGTTGAGTCTTTGATAATTGACACACATCAGCAATGATTCATGATTTTTCTTCACATAAAATTAGAGCTCCTCTGAGAGATTTGGAATGGCTTATGAAATTCTTGGCTATATTTTCTTCAATATATCCAAGTTCAATTAATTCATTTTGTGATAAACTGTAAATTGGTCCAAATGGTGATTGATCTCCTTCTTGAAGGTCAATTGAGTAATTATACGGATGTTATTTTGATAGAATATTTACATTCTTCTTTTCATATACATCTTAAAAATCTTGGTATTGACTTGGAATGATACTTAAAGTCTTTTCATAATTAAAAAAAACTGTAACACATATGACACAAAGTAATCTTTTTTTTGGAAAATGCATGAAAGTTCTTGCACCTACAAATATAAGTTAAATTATACTAGACTTATGATTTTCTACTTCATCAACTATATTCTTATTTATACATTTGCAAAAATCAAGTCTATGAAAAATCCATCTATTTTTGGATTATATTTTTTTAGCCATGATAAATCTAAGATAATTGGATTACAAGGAGATCTAATGATATTAAATATTGTAAAGCTACTATGACCATTAATTGTTATTTTTATAGGAAAGAATTCATGAATAACATCTTCTAAAGAAAATGGACGACCATTTATGACTTCTACATGAATAGGTTTAGTTTTCTTTACTAAAAGTATGCTATGTCTTTTAACAAATCTTTCATCTATGAAACTATCAAGGATATGAATCTTGAAGAAAAAAAATCCTCAATATACTCTTGTAACACTGAAAGGAACTAAAAAGTCACTCAAAGATGATATAATATTAAATTAAAATGGCTATTGCCAAAAACAAGAAGTCTAAAAAGTCTTGAAATCAAAAAAAGGACTAAAAAGGCATTGATAAGAGTGAAAAAGGCTTCACTCTTGCCTGCATATGTACTTTCTAACTAAGAGCTAAGTGGCAATATTTTATTGGACCTCCAATATATGTTGACTTTGTTAGCCACATGTCTTAATTTTCAAGGTAAGTTATCTATGTATATATCACATAGTTAACTCATTCTGTAAGCTATCAATACATGGTTAATTTGTTGACCAAGTTTCTAACCTACCAATCAACTACAAAGACATTGTAAAGTCAAGCAGTGTTTGTGAAGCTTTGTCATAAACATACACAAGTACTCTAATAAATACCTATATAATTAAGTAAGAATAGATAAAAATAGGTTAATTTTATAAGACCTTACAAAAAAGCTTTCTAGAAGCTCTATTGATACAATTTTAATTTTAGATGTATTTATAGGTTAAAAACTTAGCCAATAAATTAACAACATGTTGGTAGCTTGTAGAAAAAGTTAATCTCATGTAATAGCTTGTAGAACAAACTAACTATGTAGTACATACATAGATAACTTATCTTGTAAGTTAAAACATGTGCCTAACAAAGTCAATACATGTTGGAGGTCTTATAGAATATTGCCACGTAGCTCTTAATTAGAGAATATATATAGAGGCAAGAATGAAGCCTTCTTCACTCTTATCAATGCCTTTCTAGTCCTTAGTCTTATTTCAAGACTTATCAGTCTTCTTATTTTTAATAATAGCCATTCTAGTTCAACATTATATAATCTTTGAGTGACCTTTTAGTTCTTTTTAGTGATACAAGAGTACATTGAGGATTTTCTTTCTTTGAGATTCATATTCTAGATAATTTGACAAAAGTGATAATATATTGTTTCTATCTTATTTTAGAAGTGAGTGGATTACCTCATTTCTATTGTTGTATTTAAAAGGTTGCAGACTATCTACCTTTAAATAAAAAAAATCTTATTTTCTAACATTGAACTTTTTCTTAAAGAGAGTGGATTATACCTATTTGTGTAAATTTATTATTAAAGATTATAGATTATTTTTTCCTAATTTAATTTTTTAAATTTCATTAAATTATCTATAGAAAAAAAATTATGAAAATAATTGTTTTTCAACCATGCTACTCTCAACAGAAATAAGAATAGATTTACAAATATTACAGATCTTCATGAGCTTGTCAATACTCTAAGAATAGAAATCTTACATATTTCCAATATGAATCATGGACGTACTATGCCTACACCTATGGAAGAAGTTTAGAATTTATGACAAGAAATTGTGTAATTGAAAGAAATAAGTAGAATAGCCTCACAACCAAATTTAAGGAATTTCACTTCTACAAGTATGACATAGACAAAGACTAGTATGCCTGAGAAGTTTAATGGAATAAGATCAAAATTTTGAGAATTTTTGCAACAAGACAAGCTCTATTTAAAGTTGCATCTTTTCTAATACTATGATGGATTTACTCAAGTCAGATTCATATATATACTTCTATTAGGAAGTGTTCTCTCTTAGTTTGGACCTTTATGAAAAAAGTTTCATGATTCTTTTATAATTTGAATTCATTCTAAGAAGAGTATTTATGGCCATATTTAGAAAAAATAATCAAAAAAGAGTAGCAGAGATCAAATTCTTATCTTTATTACAAAGATCATGGTCAACGACCATATATACTGTTGAATTCCAAAACCTTGTTTGTAATATGGATTGGAATGAAAAATCCCTTATCAATCAATTTCAATATGGATTAAAAGATAATGTCAAAGACTTTTTATTGACAATGCCAAAAACAAAATCTTTGGAATAATTTATTGCTCAAGCCATTGCATGTGACAATTAATTATTTGAAAGTTTTCAAGAATAAAGATATGGTTGTAAAGGAGCAAATCAAATAATAACAACATCTCCTAATTTTTCAAAAACTTATTTATAAAAACTAAAACCAATGCAAATTGATACAATATGTTTTAAATTCCTTACAAAGTAAGAAAAGAATCGACAATGTGAAGAGGGCTTATACTTATATTGTAGAGAAACTAACCATAGTGCTCAATATTATCTAAAGAAACAACGCAAATATAAAATAAGGAGCACAATTGCTAAAGAAGACAATAGAATAAAAACAAGTTGCTCTAGCTACAATAGGGACTGTGCAGCTAAAATCATGTGTAATATCTAAAAAATGTCCTATTCTCTCTTCCAATCCTTCATCTTTTTTTATAATAGAAGTCTGTTTAGAACCAAAAAATTACAAAGTCTTAGCCTTCTTGGATTTAAAAGCCTCAACTTGTTTTTTATAAATGATGACTTTGCCAAAAAATAAGATATATCCTTAGTTAAGAAAATCAAACTTGTGCATGTAGAAGTAATAGATGGACATTCATTATCTTCTGGAAATATTACACTTAAAACTATTCTTATAGAAGTAGCAACTAGTGGTCACAATATTTTATTAACATTTAATATAATTAAATCTCCTTCTAATCAAATTATTTTAGGATTATCATGATTAGAAAGATATAATCCTTAAATAGACTGGATTTCTTACAATCTTGATTTTTTCTATAGTTTAGGCTAAGATCTTGCTAAGCAAGTAGAAATCCATAAATCTATTACATCCAAATCTTTATTTGTAGATGCGAGATCTTTCAAGCATCTTTTGTTATATATGCCACATCCATTGCTGATAGTAAGAAGATATGAAGTCATATTTGTAGCCAATATTAAGATTTCTATGACATTTTTGAAAAGAAAAATATAGATATTCTTTCAAAGCATCGTCCTTCTAATTGTTCCATTAATCTTCAAGAAGGAAATCAACCACCATTTGGACCAATCTATAGCCTATCACAAAATGAGTTGATTGCACTTAAAGAGTATATTGATGAAAACTTGGCCAAGAACTTTAAACGTCATTCTAAATCTCCAACTTGTGCTCCTATCTTACTTATAAAGATAAAAGATGGAACTCTGTAGATGTGTGTGGATTATTGAGGACTTAATAAGATCACCATCAAGAATTGGTATCTTCTACCTTTGATTTCAAAATCTTTTAATCAACTAAATCAAGCAAAGATCTATATCAAAATAGATCTATAAAAAGCATATAATTTGATCTACATTAAAGAAAGAAATGAATGGAAGACTACTTTTTGAACTAGGTATAGATATTTTGAATATAATGTCATGCCTTTTGGACTTATAAATGCATCAGCTGAATTTCAACATTTAATGAATAATATCTTTTGTGAGTTTCTTGATGATTTTGTTATTTACTATTTGGATGACATTCTAATCTATTCTAAGAATATAAAAGAGCATAAAGTTCATATTTTTTGTATGTTACAAAAACTAAGAGATGTAGGATTATACGCAAAGATGAAAAAGTATGTATTCCACACTACTCAAGTTGACTTTTTGGAATACATCATTTCTAATGAAGGCCTTATGATGCATCCAAAGAAGGTCCAAACTATCATAGATTAAATGATCCTAAGAACAATAAGAGATATGCAATACTTTTTGGATTTTGTGAATTATTATCAAATCTTTATGAAGAACTTTTTTCAAATTATAGCTCTACTTACAGGTTTGACTTGTAAAGACAAATTTAAGTGGAATAAAGAAGCCAAAGCATCGTTTGTTGCTTTGAAGAAGGAATTTACTTTTGTACCAATTTTGCATCATGTCGACTTTTTTAAGGCATTCTTTATGAAAATAGATGCATCAGACTTTGCTTTAAGTATAATATTGTCACAAATGGAAATAGATGACAAATCCCATCTAATAGCTTTTCATTCAAGGAAATTTTCAGTAGCCAAGATTAACTATGAAATCCACGATAAAGAACTTCTTATAATTGTAGATTCATTTCAAGAATGGAATCATTAACTAAAAGTCACTTCAAGTCTAGTCATACTATATATAGATTACAAGAACCTCAAGTATTTCATATTGGCAAGTCTTTTCAATTGTTACAAAGCCCGTTGGAATATATGATTATCAAGATTTGATTTCAAGATCACATATTGGCCTAAAAAACAACAAGATTTATCAAATACTCTTTTTAAATACTCTTATCTTGTATCAAAAGAAAGAGACATATATTTTGATCAATAAAGAACAATCTTCTTGAAGCCAAAGCATTTTCATCTTCAAGTAATAAAATCAACATTGACTGTTGATTCAACCTTTGTCAAATAAACTCAATAAAAGAAGTTCTTTAATCTTCTTGTGTATGATATCAAGAATCTTTTTTTTAAGTCTTATGATGTTTCAAAGTTTGAATTCAAAAACAACCTATTCTATTTTGAAGGATGCCTATTTATTCCAAAAGGAGAAGCACATTTTTGTGTTCTTCAAGCATGTCATGACTTTCTAGCAACTAAACATTTTGGATACAAAAAGACTTAAGAGGTTGTATCTAAAGATTTTTGATAGCCACAAATATAAAAGGTGGTAAAGGACTTTGTTCAATTATGTGATGTTTATTCAAGATCAAAAATCCCTCATCATTGATCCTATAGACTACTTCAAGCATTCCCTATATGAATAATCATGGTCTTTTATTTCTATAGATTTTATTACAAATCTTCTAAGTTCAAGTTTATATATTTCTATATTTATAATTATAGATTGCTTCATCAAAACAACACATTTTGTATCATGTACAAAATCTATTTCAAGTGAAGAAATAGCTAAGCTTTTCATTGACAATATTTATCACTATTATGTATTATCAAAGGATATTATATCAAACAAGGAAATTCAATTTGTATCAAGATTTTGAAGAATCCTATTTAAGATTCTAAAGATAGATATTAAGCTTTCTTTGACTTTTCATCCTAAAACTAATGGACAAATGGAACAAGTAAATTAAGTTTTGGAGTAGTATTTGAGGTGTATCATCAACTATCATCAAGATGATTGGACAACTCTTTTGCCATTGGCAGAGTTTACATACAATAATTTTGTACATTCTTCTACTCAACAGATACCTTTCTTTACTAATTATGGTTATCATCCATAACTTGATACTTTTGACTTTTCAAAAGTTAATAATCTTATAGCAGAAGATTTAATAAATCATTTTTCAGAGCTACATGCAACAATGAAGATACAGTTAAAAGAAGCTCAAGAACAAAAAAAGATTAAAGCAATATCTTATCGCTAGGAGTAACCACAATTCAATGTGGATAACAAAGAATAGTTATTTCATCGCAATATTAAGACTACTCATCTTTGTGATAAGTTAGACTATTGTAGATTGGGACCTTTTCCTATTTGTGAAAAAATCAATCCTCTTGCTTAATGATTATATCTACCGGAGTCTATGAAGATCCATCATATATTTCATATGTCTCTTTTTGAGTCATATAAGACAATAAATATTTTGGAAAGAAGACAAATGCGACTTTTTTCTATAGAAGTGGATAGTAATTAAGAGTTCAAGGTAGAAGAAGTCTTATATTCAAGGTGGTATCAGAATAGGTTACAATATCTTGTTCATTAGTATGGATATGATATTAATAAATACATATGAAAACTAGCCAAAAATCTTGCAAATATAGCAAAGAGAGTTGAAGCTTTTCATTGACGACATCCATCAAAATCAAAATGAGGAATAACAAATCTTTGCTATAAAAAAATAAGATCAAAAGAAGATAATATTCTTCCTTCTATCTTTATTTTTAGCTTCTATATATTTGGCACTGAAATTGAAAACCAACAAATGAACAAATTCAACTCAAGAGCTTTTATTTACAAAGTTAATTGAAGAGATATTGTAATTATCACAACTTTCAAGATGATAAAATCGAGATGAAGATCCTCAAAAATAACATGTCCTTCCTCAAATAGATGGCAAGATACAATGTGTTTGGTATCACAACTTTGGAAGAGAGTTCCAATGTTTGGTGATTTTATTAAAAGTAGAAACAATTCCTCATGATATTTCAAACATTTTATTTGAAGGAAGTTAGAAAGGCCTCAATAATAATCAAATAACAAAGTGATCTTCTTGCCTTGGTATAGGACACTATCGATAGTTGAAAAGACCTATCAAGCATCTTTGAAGAGAACAAAGATCAAAGTATGTGGCAAATATAATTTTTTGTATCTTAAATTTTCTTAACATATGAAGACTGCTCCTTGTAGAACTCATCCCTAAAAGAGAGGTAATATCACGGACATACATAGGTACTCTAATAAATATCAATATGATCAGATAGGAGTAAGTAAAAGTAGATAAAAGTGAATTAATTTCATAAGACCTTCTAAAAAAACTTCTTAAAAGCTTCATAGAGGTAGTTTTGACTTTAGATGTGTTTATAGGTTGAAAACTTGGCCAATAAGTTAACAACATGTTGGTAGATTATAGAATAAGTTAACTCCATATAATAACTTATAGAACAAGCTAATTATGTGGTGCATATATAGATAACTTGCCTTACAAGTTAAGACATGTGCCTAGCAAAGTCAACACATGTTGGAGGTCTTATAAGACATTGCTATATAGCTCCTAATTAGGAAGTATATATGGAGGCAAGAGTGAAGCCTTCTTCACTCTTGTCAATGCCTTTCTTGTCTTTAGTCTTGTTTCAAGACTTTCAACTCTTTTTTTTGGTGATAACTATTCTAGTTTAATATTATATCATCTTTGAGTGACTTTTTAGTTCCTTTTAGTGATATAAGAGTGTATTGAGGATTTTCTTTCTTTGAGATTCATATCCTTGACAAGCTTCTAAGAAGCTTCTTTAAAAGGTCTTATGAAATTAATCTACTTTTATCTACTCTTACTTAATCATATAGGTATTTACTAGAATATATATATATATATATATATATATATATATATGTATATAAATCATATAGGTATATAAATCATATAGGTATTTACTAGAATATATATATATAGATATATAAAAATCATATAAGTATTTATTAGAATATATTTATATATATCTATATATATATATATATATATATATATCTATAGAAATATGTAAATCATATAAGTATTTACTAAAATATATATATGTATATATATATATATATATATATAAATCATATAGGTATTTACTAGAATATATTTATATTTATATGTATATATAGAAATATGCAAAGGTTCCTAAATCTAATAAGATAGAGGTTTTTTGATATTTAGGTCCTAAAATAATATTTATTAAAAAATAAGGAGAGGATTCTAAAGAAAGAATAGGACCTTCACTATGTGTTGTATAAAGTTCCAACAGCCCGGTTCTTATTGTAGCTAGATAAGTTTCATTTTTTGACATACAATCTTCTTTGATAATTATATTCTTTATTTTGTGGTTGTATTGCTTCTTTGGATAAACTTGAGTAGTAAACTTAGGTTCTTTACAATACAAGTACAATCTTTTCTAACAACGACAAGTCTTTTCTTCCTTAATAAGAAGTTTGAAATATACTACATTAATTTATATATCATCTATTTTCAAATGTATGTGTTAAAAAGACGTTGGTATTGCTATTGAATTATAAGAAGGTTGAAGCGCACTTATATGACTCTGAGATCAAAATTCAAAAATTCAATTGTCATACTTCATAGCAAAGTCAATTGCTTGACTTAATATTTGAAGATCAAAAAAATTGAGCATCAAATGTTTTACTTCATATTATAATTTTTAAAAAAAAATTAACTAACAAATGTAGCATCATTTTACTTAATATCAATTGTAAGTTGTATAAATTGTAAAGCATATAATATTACTAATAGATTCTTTTTTACAAAATATCATTCTTGTTGGTTGTAATATAATTTGCATCAAATTTTCCATACATGGATCAAAATTCCATCAGAAAAGCCTCTAAATTATTCAATATTGAATCTTGTCATTCAAGAAAAGATGGAAATCATGATAATGGTGAATCTAAAAGAAGTATACTAATAAATCTCACTTACAATCTTGGGATTGGATAGCTTTGGAGTTGAAATGTAATCACAAGTTGTACTTGATTGATAAATCCTCAAAACTTGGATCTTGTGCCATCAAACTTCTTGGATAGTGTAATCCTTACTTCTCTATTATTGAAAAAGTGTTCTATCATAGGAAAAGAAACATGATTTGGTACAATTATTAATGCAGCTCCAATCATCTCTATATCTTTGCTCCTAACAAAATAAAACTTTTTTCAAAGAAGTATAAAAAAATAGAAGTTAAGAAACATGTACATTAAAAAGAATTGAAATGATTATTGTCAAAAGACTAAAGATTCTTGAATCTAGACTAGAGCAAAAAAAAGACTTTATAAGAATGAAGAAAGCTTCATTCTTGCCTCTATATATACTATTCATCTAAGAGTTATGTGGCAACGTTCTATAAGACCTCGAACATGTGTTGATTTTGTAAGCTGCATGTCTTAATTTGCAAGGCAAGTTTTTTATGTGTGCACCACATAGTTAGTTTTTTTTCACAAGCTATTCATACATATAATACTTGACTAACTTGTTAATTAATTTTTTAACCTAAAAGTCAATTATAAATATGTATAAAGTCAAAATTATGTATATAAAGCTTCTAAAAAGCTTTTCTAAAAGATATTATAAAATTGATCTATTTATATCTATTTTTATGTATTTTTTATAAATCATATGGAAAATTATTAGAATAAGTATATATGTTCGTGATATGTAGAAATCATAGATGGTCGTTTGGTGTCTTTTGGAGATATTATCTATGAAATTTTTCTTTAAGATATAATAATTAAAGATCATAATAATATATTAATATTTAATGTGATAAAATCTCCATCTAATCTGATTATTTTAGGATTATCTTTGTTTAAAAATTATAATCTTCAAATAGATTTTATTTTTTATAATTTTAATTTTTCTTATAGTTTGATCTAAAATTCTATTAATCAAGTAGAAATACATAAGTATAATACATTCAAATCCTTACTAATAGATATAAAATCTTTCATTCTTATAGCAAAAAAAATTCATCTTTTGTTATATATACCATATCCATTTTTGATGGTAGAAAGATGTCAAGTGGTATTCCTAATTAATATCAAGATTTCTAAGATATTTTTGAAAAAAAAAATGCACATATTCTTCTAAAGCATTGACCTTATGATTATTCAATTGATTTATAAGAAAGAACTCAACTACTATTTGGACCAATCTATAGCTTATTGCAACATGAGTTGGCTGCACTAAAGGGGTATACTCATAAGAACTTGGCTAAAAACTTCATATCCCATTCAAAATCTCTAGCAAGAGCTTTTATTTTATTTTAACAAAAAAAAAAAAAAAAAAAAAAAAAAAAATCTATATGAATATGTATAAACTATCGAGGACTTAATAAGATCACCATCAAGAATAGGTATTTCTTATTTTTGATTTCAAAAATTCTTGACCAATTCAATCAAGCAAAGATGTATACAAAAATAGATCTATATGGAGCATACAACCTAGTCCGCATCAAAGAAGGGGATGAATAAAAAATTATATTTTGAACCAAATATGGACATTTTAAATATAATTTCATGGCTTTTGGACTCACAAACACACCAAATACTCTTCAACATCTCATAAATTTTGTTCTTTGTGAGTTTTTTGATGATTTTATTATTTAATATTTAGATGACATTCTAATCTACTCTAAAATCACAAAAAAAATATAAATTTTATATTTGTCATGTATTATAAAAACTTAAAGATATAAGATTGTGTACCAAGATAAAAAAATATATATATATTCTATACTATTCAAGTTGACTTTTTAGGATAAATCATTTCTAAAAAAAGACTAATGATAGATTTGAAGAAAGTCCAAACTATCATGGATTGGAAGATCTCAAAAATAATCAAAGATGTGTAATCTTTTTTGGGATTTACTAATTATTATCAAATCTTCATCAAGATTTTTTTTTAAATTATGACTCTTCTTATATAGTTGATATGTAAAGATAAACTTGAGTGGAATAAAGAAGCTGAAGCATCTTTTAAAGCCTTAAAGATAACATTTATTTTTAAATTAATTTTGTATTGCATCTATTTTTTCATTGCATTATTTATAAAAATAGATGCATCAAACTTTGCTATTGGTGTTATTTTGTCACAAATGGAACTAGATGACAAGTTCCACTTGATAGCTTTTTATTCCAAGAAATTTTTAGTAGCTAAGATTAACTATGAAATCTATAAAAAAGAGCTTTTTGCAATCAAGGATTTATTTCAAGAATAACAACATTATTTAGAAGGCACTTCTATTCCAATTATCATATATTTGAATGACAAGAACCTTAAGTACTTCATATTAGTATATATTTTGAATTATTACCAAGCCCATTGAAATATGTTTTTATCAAGATTTGATTTTGAGATCACTTATCAATCCTGAAAATAACAAGATTTGTCAAATGCCTTATTTTATATCAAAAGAAGGAGATGCAAATTTTCATCAATAAAAATTGATTCTCTTGAAGCTAAAGTATTTTTATCTTTAAGCAATAAAATTAATATTGAATATTGATTCAATCTTTGTCAAGAAAATTCAATCAAGTATGTTCTTTAATCCTCTTATTCATGATATCAAGAATAATTCTTCTAAGTCTTATGATACTTTCAAGTTTGAGTTCAAAAATAATCTATTCTATTTTAACGAATAATTATATATTTCAGAAGGTAAGACATAATTATATATTTTTTAAGCTTGTCATGACTTTCCAACAATTAGATATCTTGGATATAATAAGACTTTAAAATTAATATTGAAAATTTTTTAATGGTCTCAAATATAGAAGGAAATTAAAAAATTTGTATAGTCGTGTGATATTTATTCAAGATCAAAAAATCCTTGTCATTGATCTTATAGACTTTTTTAATTATTATTTATTCTAGAATAACCATGGTCTTTTATTTTTATAGATTTTATCACAAATCTTTCAGTCTCAGGTTCATATGGTTTTATATTTGTGATAGTAGATTATTTTATCAAGATGGCATATTTTATATTATGTACAAAATCTATAACAAGTAAAGAAATAACTAAATATTTTCTCGACAATATCTATCACAATTATAAATTATTTAAAGATATTATATTAGATAAGGGACTCAATTTGTATTAAGATTTTGAAAACTTCTTTTTAAGATTCTAAAGATATATAGAATGCTCTCTTTGGCTTTTCATCCTCAAATTGATGGACAAATGGAATAGGTAAATCAAATTTTGGAATAATATTTGAAATATACTATCAATTAATATCAAGATGATTGAACAATCTTTTTATCATTACCATAGTTTGCCTACAATAATTTGATGGTTCTTAAATATATTAAAAAGTAAAGTAGACAAATATGTAGCTTTATTATCAATAAATACATTGGAAGAAGCTCTACAATTAGCAAAGAAAGTTGAATTAAGTATACATAGAGAAGAAAGATCTTATATTACAAAATTTGAAGATTCAAGTTGAAATTGAGATGAAGAAAAAAAATAAAAATAAAAGAAAGTAAAGAAATTCTATTAAAGAAAATTCTTCTATTCAACAAACACATTTTTTTTGTCAATTATGGTTATCATCCACAACTTAATATTTTTGACTTTTTAAGAGTTAATAATCTTATGGTAGAAGATTTGGCAAATTATTTATTAAAGCTATATGTAACAATGAAGATGTAATTAAAAGAAGCTCTAAAACAACAAAAGATCAATATAAATGTCCATTACAAGGAACAACTATAATTCAATGTGGATGACAAAGTATGGTTATTTCATGACAATATCAAGATTATTTATCTTAGTGTATTGTAAGCTTAGATCTTTTTTTATTTGTGAATAAGTCAATCATGTTGTTTATTGATTACATCTATTGGAGTTTATGAAGATCCATTTTGTATTTCACATATCTCTTCTTAAGTCAGATAGAACAGTGAATAACTTTGGAAGAAGACAAATACTACCTCTTCATACAAAAGTAGATAATGATTAAGAACTTGAGATAGAAGAAGTCTTAGATTCAAAGTAGCATTAAAATAGATTAAAATATCTTCTTTATTGATATGGATATGATATTAATGAATGAATATAGGAGCCAATAAAAATTCTTGCAAATATAGCAAAGAAGGTTGACGCTTTTTATCAATAACATCTATCAAAATTAAGATGAAGAATTGCAAGATCCATAAAAGAAAATGACTGCTTCTTGTCAAACTCGTTTCTAAAAGAGAAGGTAATGTCATGGACATACAAATTTATTCCAATAGTTATTCATATGATAAAGTAGAAGTAGGTAAATATCAATTAAATTCATAATATCTTCTATAAAAGCTTTATAGATGTAATTTTGACTTTACATATATTTGTAGTTAATTGATAGGTTAAAAATTTGATAAAAAAATTAATCATGTATGACATATATTGGTAGCTTATAGAAAAAATTAACTATGTGGCACATATATAAATAACTTGCCTTGCAAGTTAAGACATGTGTCTAGCAAAGTGAAGACATGTTGGAGGTCCTATAAAAGATTATCATGTAGCTCTTAGTTAGAGAGTATATATGGAGGCAAGAGTAAAGTCTTCTTCATTCTTATCAATGCCCTTATAGTCTTTAGTCTTGTTTCAAGACTTTTTAGCCTTCTTATCTTTGACAATAGCCATTCTATTTCAATATATTACCATCTTTGGATAATTTTTTAGTCTTTTTTAATGATACAAGAATGTATTGAGGATTCCTATCTTTAAGATTCATATCTTTGATAGACATTAAGTTTCTTTTTGTTTTAATTTAAGATAGTAGCTACATTGCTTAAATATTCCTTCATATTTTAAAGTAATTTCTACTTTTTCTATTGTCATGAGTACCAAGAATACTATTGAAGAGGAGATTAACTATGTATCTAATACTATAAGATAGATTTAGGAGAAAGAAGACTTTTTTAGGTATTCTTCTTACTTCTTCATCCATACAACTTTACAAATGGCAATATAATCATCAAGAAATATTTAGTATAAGATGTTGTTTAATTTTAAAAATCTAATCCTAAAAAGAATTTGAATACTTTTGGATTCTTGTGGAATAAATTGCATTTGCTAAGAGTGCAAGTATAAGAGATGAGCACCAAAGTAGAAAAGGCTATGCTAGAGGGCTTCTTTTGCTTCTAATTTTGATTTGAAAGTTAATACAAAATACTCTCTGTAACATTTGTATACAATTGATCTTCATGGTAAGTTGTAATAGATTAACATTCATCCATTCTTGCAATTCAATGCAAGAATAGTGTTTGGTTAAAGTAAGGCCAATAAGAGCAAGTTTGGACATGAATTGGGCATCCTGATTAATACTAATTAGGATACTTCCTAAAAGTTTGGTCATAATTTTAGACTGGAGGAATAAGACATGGCACGGACAATCTTAGATACATTTTTCTAATGCAATGATCTTGTAAGTGTTGTAGTAGTCACTATGATGTTACTTCTTATTTCTTGTCATACCAATCCTTATCTTTACTAAATTTCATTTTATATTTACATTGTAAGTAAAAATTAAAGTTAAATAATTTAGGATTTGAAACTTTTTTTGATTGAATCTTGTTTTTAGGTGTTGTTGCAAAAGTAGGCGTGGTTCTTGTTTCCTTGGTTGTCTCTGCTCTACTTAAGCATCATTGCATTTTTACAATTTTGTAGTTATTGTGCTATTATATCATACCTCCGCCATTGCCTTCCAATAGAATCCATCAATTCAAAAGCTTGATCTCCAATTTCCAATCTTCATGGCATCTTTTTAGTTTATATTATTTCCAAAAATCTAAACTTACACAAAAAGAAACAAAATAAAACACCAACACTAAGTAAGAGATGATGAATTTCAACTTCAATAAAGCTTTTGAACCATCACTTTTCAAAATGGACTTCTAAAAATAAATATATCCTTAAAATAGATTGTCACTACCTTATATATCATATCAATCTTTCCCATTTGTGTCAAAAGAAAAACAAATAAAATCTGACTAAACAAGTGTGCGTGACAACATTGAATACACAGCCACCGAAGGCAGCGTAAGCACGAGAGAAGTGGGATCCAAAGAGGCGCCTCCCCTACGGCTGCTGGTGGTAAGAGGGGAAGAGATTGGCGGGGGGGGGGGGGGGGTGTAGAAGGATCGGATCTTTCGCCATCGCCAGGCCCAGCAGCAAGCTATGCAAAGCCAAGGCGAGTCAAGCCAAGGCCAGGCCAGGCCAAGGCATGCAAATCCCTCGCAGGGGGGGCGGTGGAGATGCGACAAACGGTATCGAACGAACCACCGGAGTTGGTTTGTTTCAGGGCCATGACATCACTCACGCCTGCAGCCTGCACCCCATCAATCAGAGCCAATCGTCCTGCCTACCCCGCTTTGTCAGCCCCTTCCTGTCTCTACCTTCTTGGAGCTTTGCTGGGGATGCTCCTAGAGAGTTGCAGTTGTAGTCTTTCTTTGTAGTAGTAGTTGTTGTTGTAATAGTAGCTGTAGTAGTCGTCGTAGTAGTTGTGGTCGTAGTAGTCCATGTTGGCTCTCTTCCTGCGACTCCCTGGCATCGTCCGTGGCTGACACCCTGACGAGCGCGCACTGCTAGAAACGCCCACAAGCGCTACCTGGTTTCCAAATTCCCCCTCCTCTTCCTCCTCCTCCTTGAAGAAGAGGAGACCATAGGGGCCTCTCCTGATGGACAATCCATCACTGTGACGCATTGCAAACTCATGCACAATTAACTTCTCATTCATGAGTCTGATCGTTCCGACGAAATTGACCAAGAATCTCTGCTGCACGCCATTGCATGGCGACCCTTTCTGCGTTTCCCTCGTGGGTTGTTGATTCCGAACGTGTAGAGTTGCGGAGGAGCATGGCGTGGAAACTTTCGCATTATCCCTCACAAGTTGATGGAACAGTAGTTTATTTTCCTGAAATAGTTTGTTATTGTATTTTCTTTTGGATCCAGTTACCCAGAAGTGGCGGGGAAGGGTCTTCCACGAGTTCAACAAAAGCTTAAGGATGATGCAGAGATATTGTAAAGGTGTGCATGCAATAGAAAAAATTATGGCAAAAAACAATGCTCCGACAGATGGGTCTCTCATCCCAATTACAAATTAGAGACAAAACTGATGGCTAGCCTAGCATTACTTTACATAGAATGAGCACAAATATCACAATTACTCTTGTTTCATTATTTTCATATCAAAATGCTTTGAAAAATAATAATAAATAATAAAACAAAATGTATGGTGTTTAATAACCAAAAAGTAAGTGTAGAAAAGATACTAGTTCGTTTCATTAAGATATTGATAAAATAGACTAATAGTCCATAGAATAGTCAGTTCAGGAGGATGGATGGTTAACTTAGTTATTAAAAATGGTTAATTACATGATTACGATTAGAATTTGGGAATAGGAAGTAAGTATATAGGAGTTGTAGAAGTTAGTCTGAGGGCCAGACTGTGATAGTCATGAGTCGAGGTAAGTTTGGTGCTACCTCTTTGTCTCTTTGTTTTTCTTTATTATTGAAGAGTAATGGATAGTTTCTGAATACTGAAAAGTGAATTTGTAGAATAAATCAGAGATTGATTTATGAGTTATTGATTATGTAATTGGAGTACTTAGTGATTGAATTATATGAGGAGTTATTAGAAGATTATGATTATTATTTTTTAATGAGAGTTATATGTGTTTTGACAAAGGAAGTTGGTAATTACAAAAATTATGTGAATTCAGATTGATTGAAGTGAAGTTTGTTAATTCTAGTGTTGGATGGAAATTATGTGTTTTGAGCGGTCTTTTGAAAGTGCAAACTTGCACACTATTGTTATCAGTTGATGAAGGAATATTGTTATTGGGAAAAAGTATTTTAGTGGTTCGAAATACGCTTAATTGTATGATCCTAACAAGTAAAACTCATGCACTTAGTCTTTCCGTGTGTTCGAATTCTCTCATACAGGTTTATTCTGAAAGAAATTGTAGAATAAGTAAAACGACAATCATATTTTGGCACCACTGCTGGGGATAGACAATAGCATTGAGTGTTAGGAATTAACTATCGGTTTAATTAGATGGAAGATAGGAAGAAAATTCAGTAGAATATAATGAAAGAGTATGGTTATTAAGAATGAAAACTTAATAGTAAAGAGAATACGGCAGTCGAAAGAAAGAATAAAGAGATTGCAAGCAAGAAATTTGTTGCGTAACAAGTAAGAACGGAAGTTAAAAAGGAATCATCTACAAAGTTAGATTAAACCATGGTTGTATGCTTATCGGCATATCCAAGTATATCCAAAAGTTGATCGACATCAAATATTTCAGCAGTATATATCGTTAGAAAAATAGCCAAAAGCACTTGCGGAAAATTTTGTCAATAGACCAATATTTCCCTTAACGCCATTAACTACGAGTGGAGGAATCACATAAGAATTGGATACTGTCAAGGACAAAGACTCGATGAGGGAAAATATACACAAAAAGACTATCTCAATATAATAAGTCAAAATATAAACAAGTAGGTATATTAAAAGGAAATTGGAATGGCTATTGCCACAAGACAAGAAACTAAAGACTCTTGAACCTGGACTAGAAGCAAGAAAGGAGTTAACAAGAGTGAAGAAGCCTTCACTCTTGTCTCTATATATACTATCTAACTAGGGGCTACGTGGCGACGTTCTATAGGACCTCCAATATGTGTTGACTTTGTAGGACACATGCCTTGACTTACAAGGCAAGTTTTTCTACGTGTGGGCCACATAGTTAGCTTGATCTTCAAGCTAACAACATGTGTGGCACATGGCCAACTTGTTGACCACGTTTCTAATCCAAAAAGTCAATTAAAGACACCTATGAAGTCAAAGCAGCGTCTAAGAAGTTTCTAGAAAGCTTCTATATTAAATATTATAGAATTAACTTACTTTTATCTACTTTTACTTACTTCTACCTATTTCTATATGTAATTATTAGCTTACATGATTATGGCCATGATATTACCCCCCCTTCTAGAGACGAGTTCCACGAGGAGCGGTCATCATATGTTGAGGAAATCTATGATGCGACGAATTGTATTCACCACATACTCTGATCTCTGTTCTCTTCGAAGATGATTGATAGGGCCTCTCAACCATTGGTAGTGTCCCATACCAGGGCGAGAAGACCACCCAGTTATTTGATCATTGTTGAGCCCTTCGTAACTTCCTTCGAATAGAATATTTGGAACACCATCAGGAGTTGTTCCTACTTCTAACAAAATCACCAAACATCGGGAGTCCCTTCCCAAATCGTGATACCAAACGCGTTGTATCTCACCATCTATTCGAGGAAGAACATGTCGTTCTTGAAGATCTTCATTTCGATTGCATCATCTTGAAGGTTGTGACAATCGTAATGTCTCGTCCGACAGGTCAGCAAACGAAGGTTCTTGAGTTGAATCCGCTGGTTGTTGGCTCTCCATCTAATTAGTGTCACAAATGCAAAGAAGTTACAAACAAGGATAGGAAATTGAATGTTATCTTGCCTCAATCTTGTCTCTTTTATAAGAGAGATTTTCATCTTGGTTTTGATGGATGTCGTTGATGAAAAACTTTGACTTTAGCTGATGCATTTGCTAGATTCCTGGATGGCTCCCATGTGCGTTCACTAATATCATATCCGCGCCAATGAACAAGATATTCCAGCTTATTTTGGCGCCGCCTTGAGTCTAATATCTCTTCCACCTCAAATTCTTCATTATTATCTACTTCTATAGGAGGCGGTGGCATTTGTCTTCTTCCTTGTATATCCACTGTCTTATATGGTTCAAGAAGAGACACGTGGAATACAGGATGGATCTTCATTGACTCCAGTAGATGTAACCGATATGCAACTGGGTTGATCTATTCAGAAACAGAAAAGGGGCCAAGCCTACAATAGTCCAACTTGTCACAGGGTCAAGTAGTCTTGATATTGCGACGAAGTAGCCATACCTTATCACCCACGTTGAGTTGTGGTTGCTCCTTACGATATGGATCTGCGTTTATCTTTTGTCGTTCTTGAGCTTCCTTCAATTGCGTCTTCATTATTGCATGTAACTCTGACAACCGATTTGCCATATCTTCTGCTGCAGGATTATCAACTTTTGAAAAATCAAAAGTATCAAGTCGTGGATGATAGCCATAATTGGCAAAGAAAGGTGTTTGTTGTATGGAAGAATGTACCGTATTATTATAAGCAAACTCTGCCAATGGCAGAAGGGTTGTCCAATCATCTTGTTGGTAGTTGATAGTACACCTTAAATATTGCTCCAAGACTTGGTTTACGCGCTCTGTTTGTCCATCAGTTTGAGGATGGAAAGCCGAAGATAGCTTTATGTCCATTTTTAAAATCTTGAAAAGGATCCTCCAAAATCTTGACACAAATTGAGTTCCCCTATCCGATATGATATCTTTAGGTAATCCATGATAGTGATAGATATTATCAATGAAAAGCTTAGCTGTTTCTTCACCTGTGATAGATTTTGTACATGGCACAAAATGTGCCATCTTGGTGAAACGATCTACTATCACAAATATAGAATCATAAGATCTTAAGCTTGGAAGATCTGTGATGAAATCCATACAAACAGAAGACCATAGTTGTTCTGGTATAGGTAATGGCTGAAGAAGTCCGTGAGGTCGATGACGAGGAATTTTTGATCTTGAACAAATATCACATGATTGTATAAAGTCTTTGACTGACTTCCACATTTGTGGCCACCAAAAATCTCTTGATATGAGTTCCAAAGTCTTATTATATCCAAAGTGCCCTGCTGCTAGAAAGTCATGACGTGCTTGAAGAACACGTAAACGTGCTTCTCCTTCTGGAACATATAGGCGTCCTTCAAAATATAATAGATTATTTTTGAACTCGAACTTAGAAGGATCATGAGACTTCAAAGAATTATTCTCGATATCATGAACAAGAGGGTCTGAGGACATACTGGACTGGATTTGCTTGAGAAAAGTTGAATCAACAGTCAATGTTGATTTCATTGCTCGGAGATGAAATTGCTCCGGTTTCAAGAGGACCGTTCTTTGTTGCTCAAAAGCTGCATCTCCTTCTTTTGGTGCAAAATAAGAACGTCTAGATAGGGCATCGAACAAACCTTGTTGTTTTCCTGGCCGATAAGTGATAATGAACTCGAATCTTGACAAAGACATACTCCAACGAGCTTGACAACGATTCAATACGCGTGCTGACATGAAATACTCGAGGTTCTTGTGATCTGTATACACAATGACTGGACTACAAGCGCCTTCTAGATAATGACACCATTCTTGAAAGGAATCCACGATTGCAAGAAGTTCTTTATCGTGGATCTCATAATTGATCTCGGCTGCTGAGAATTTTCTTGAATGAAAAGCTATTGGATGAAGTTTGTCATCTGATCCCATTTGTGATAAAATTGCACCCAAGGCAAAATCTGATGCATCTATTTCCATAAAAAATGCCTTGGAAAAGTCAACACGATATAAGATTGGTGCAGAGACAAACGATGTCTTTAAGGCTTCAAATGCTGCTTCCGCTTCTTGATTCCATTGGAATTTATCTTTACTAGTCAAGCGTGTAAGTGGAGCTGTAACTCGTGAGAAATCTTTGATGAAGATCCGATAGTAATTGGCAAATCCCAAGAAACATTGGACATCTCTTACTGTCCTTGGAATCTTCCAATCCATGATTGTTTGGACTTTCTTAGAATCCATCATGAGACCATCATTTGAAATGATGTATCCTAAAAAGTCAACTTGAGTAGTGTGAAATACACACTTTTTCATCTTGGCGTACAATCCTGCATCTCTAAGTTTTTGTAATACTTGACGAACATGTATTTCATGTTCTTCGACGTTCTTAGAATAGATCAGAATATCGTCTAGATAGCAGACGACAAAATTATCTAAGAATTCACGAAATACATCATTCATGAGATGTTGAAAAGTAGCTGGTGCATTCGTGAGTCCAAAGGGCATGACATTATATTCAAAATGTCCATACCTGGTTCGAAACGCAGTCTTCCATTCATCTCTTTCTTTGATTCGTACTAGATTATATGCTCCTCTTAGATCTATTTTTGTATAGATCTTAGCTTGATTCAACTGGTCAAGGAGTCCTGATATCAAAGGTAATGGATACCTGTTCTTGATTGTGATCTTGTTGAGTCCTCAATAATCAACACACATTCGTAAAGATCCATCTTTTTTCTTTACGAATAGAATTGGAGCTCCTGCTGGAGATTTTGAATGGCGTATGAAATTCTTCGCTAAATTCTCGTCAATATATGTCTTGAGTTCAGCCATCTCATCTTGCGATAAACTATAAATTGGTCCAAATGGTGGCTGAGTTCCTTCCTTGAGGTCGATTGAACAATCATATGGGCGATGCTCAGGAAGAATATCTGCATTCTTTTTCTCAAAAACGTCTTGATACTCCTGATATTGACTTGGAATGCCACTTGAAGTCTTTACGTTTTCAGAAATAGGTGCAGCATAAATAGCAAAAGTTGATCCTTCTTTTGCTGCGTGTATAAATGCTTTTGCACCTATCAGTACGGGTTTTACTATACTAGACTTATAATTTTTTACTTCGTTGGTAGAACTATTAATAACGCTTTGGGAAAAGTCAAGTTTACGTGAATTCCAATCTATTTGAGGGTTATATTTTTCTAGCCAGGATAAACCTAAAATAATTGGATTGGACGGGGATTTATTTATGTTAAAAGCTATGTAGCTATCATGACCGTCTATTGTTACTTTTATAGGATGAGTTTCATGAGTGACATCTCCAGAAGACAAGGGACGACCATCTATGATTTCTACATGTACTGGTTTAGGTTTCTGTATAAAAGATATTCTACGACTTTTAACAAATTGTTCATCTAAAAAACATGCTGAGGCTCCCGAATCTAATAAAGCAGAGGCTTTGTAATTCTTAGGTCCTAAATATAAGTCTATTATAAAACAAGGAGAGGGTTCTAAGGAGAGGATAGGACCTTCATTAGGAATTGTACAAGGTTCCAGCTGCATGGTCCCTATTGTAGCTGGACGAATCTATTTTCTGACATGTTGTTTTCTTTGACCGTCGTACCCCTCGTTTTATAGTTGCGTCGTTTCTTTGGACAATGTTGAGCAGTGTGTTTAGGTTCTCCGCAATATAAACATAATCCTTCTTGACGACGATGAATCTTTTCTTGCTCAGTTAGGGGTTTAAAACGTACTGCGTCAATTTACATGTCTTCTATTTCCGAATGTACGTTTGGCAAAGATGTTGATGTTGCCATTAAGTAATAACGTTGAGGTTCCCGTGAATGATTCTCAGATCAAAATTCGAAAAGTCGATTATGACATTTTATCGCAAAATCGATTGCTTGACTCAAAGTTTGAGGATCAGGTAAGTTGAGCATCAATTTCTTTACTTCGTATTGCAATCCATAAAAAAATTGACTGATGAAAGCAGCATCATCCCACTTGATGTCAATTGCAAGTTGTCAAAATTGTGAAGCATACATTGTTACTAAGTGATTTCTTTGTTGCAAAATTCGGATCTTATTTGTTGCAACACGAGTTGCATCGTGTTCACCATACATAGATCGAAACTCCGCCAAAAAAGCTTCCAAATTATCCAATATTGGATTTTGTTGTTCAAGAAAAGACGAAAACTACGATAATGCAGAACCAGAAAGTAGAGTGCCAATAAACCTGACTTGTGATCCTGGAGTTGGATAGCTTTGCGGTTGAAGTTCAATTGCCAATTGTACTTGATTGATGAACCCTCGAAACTTAGATCTCGTACCATCAAATTTCTCGGATAAGGCAATTCTTGGTTCTCTAGTGCTTATAGGGTATTGTACAATTGGAGAAGGAATGTGATTTGTTGTAGATGTTGAAGCAGCTCCGATCATCTCTATATCCCCACTTTCTGCTATTCTTGTTCTTTCATGTGTTGGTGAATTGAGTTGATGCATCGCAAGCATTAACTCCCTCATTTGCTCTTGCATTTGTGCCATTGCACTCTTCATTTCAACAAGCTCTGCCATAATGATACTAAGAAGAAAAATTTGTTTGATATTGCTCAAGACAAAAAAAAAGAAAGACTTGATAACAAAGAAGATACTAAGAACAATATCAGTTTAGAAGTGGGTAATCCGCAAACTTCTAATACGCTTATGTCTTGTCAAGAGAAAGGGGTAATCCACTCTCACTCAAGAAAAACAAAGCTCTGATATTGTAAATGTACTCTTGTCAATCTATCAAGGACAAAGACTCGATGAGGGAAAATATACACAAAAAAGCTATCTCGATATAATAAGTCAAAATATAAACAAGTAGGTATATTAAAAGGAAACTGGAATGGCTATTGCCACAAGACAAGAAACTAAAGACTCTTGAACCTGGACTAGAAGCAAGAAAGGAGTTAACAAGAGTGAAGAAGCCTTCACTCTTGTCTCTATATATACTATCTAACTAGGGGCTACGTGGCGACGTTCTATAGGACCTCCAATATGTGTTGACTTTGTAGGATACATGCCTTGACTTACAAGGCAAGTTTTTCTACGTGTGGGCCACATAGTTAGCTTGATCTTCAAGCTAACAACATGTGTGGCACATGGCCAACTTGTTGACCACGTTTCTAATCCAAAAAGTCAATTAAAGACACCTATGAAGTCAAAGTAGCATCTAGGAAGTTTCTAGGAAGCTTCTATATTAAATATTATAGAATTAACTTACTTTTATCTACTTTTACTTCTACCTATTTCTATATGTAATTATTAGCTTACATGATTATTGCCGTGACAGATACTCCATTGGATACTCCATTGGATACGTTTTTAATAACAAAAGCTTCTAATTCCATCAAAATTGATTCTGTAGAGTAGCATAAATTACTGGTCAATAAGAACCAATTCAATGTATTTCAAAATCCGTCGTTTTCACCTCTAATTCAACCAAATAACTTAATAAGGAATAATGATAAAAAATTGAGAAAACTTAAAAATTCAAAATAATCAATTGGGAAAGGAGCCAATTATTTTAACAAAAGATTAAGTAGAACATTGTTCTCTTCAATGGCGACGGGTGGTCCAACAATTCCAATAGCAATACAAATGGATGACGTGAGCAATCATACAACAAGTGTGGCTCCATTACCTACTTTTAGGAGTTTTTTGGGTGTGGATCTCGATCAATATTTGTCTCAATTTCTGACACCATGTGTAGCCAATAATAGAAGAACTAAAGATATTTGGTTACGATGGTTTTCAGCAACCTTAAAAGACACGGCATTTGAATGGTACAACTATCAACTAGTGGATTAATTTTCCAATTGGGAAGCATTGAAGAATATATTTTTAATCCATTTTTTCCCAATTAGTTTTGAGGATCAATTTTGAGAAAGATTAATGATTAGCAAAATGAGTCCAAGAGAGACAATGGAATCATACTATGGTCGTGTGGCAGATATATTCTGTAAGTGGCCAAATCACTAAATGCCAGAGGCTTTTGTATTGTCCATACTAATCAACGGATTGCACCCACCCGAACTAAAAATGTTTGTAAAAGAGGCTCAACCAAATATGGTAACTGCATTTGTTAATAGAGCAAGGGTTTGGAAGGAATACCATTATGATCAGTTTTTAACTACGGGTGCCACGATGATTCCAGTTCAAGGCAGCTATCAAAATCCGACTTGGAACGGATCAATGGGTAGTTATCTATGGATGTTAAAAACAATAGTCAATTCCAGTGCCAATATTCAAGGGCCAGTTAATGTCATCCCATTGCAAGCTATACCACCAAACATAACAACAATGTATGCTCCATTTTTTCCATATCAACAACAAGCGAGAGAGTTACCAATAATACCAGTCCCAAATGATTCAAATGAAGCCTTGTTATTGAACCGGACAAAGAAAATGGAAGAAATGGCCATTAATATGGCCAAAAATAAGGAGAAGAGGCACAAGCCTACGAATAGTAGGACCAATGTATGGTGCAGTAATTGTAAGGGTCATGGTCATTTGATAACAGAATGCCCTTCACCCTCAGAAATGATGAGTCAATGTACATTTTGCGGAAGAAAGCATTTAACAACTAATTGTTGGAATTGGCAAAGGCAACAACAATTTAGTAATCACACCATGATTCCATCGACTCAAGTTCAAACGAGAAATATATTTGGATGGAATAGAAATCGATCTAATTGACAAAATTGAGCATTCAATAACTTTCAAAGTTCTAATTTTAATCATGGGTCTACATCAAATCCCAAGAACTACGGTAAGGAGCAGCAGAGGTATCAGCAATATGTTCCACTGATGTCATCGAACCAAATACCCTTCATACCAATGGGACAACCAGAATCATTTTCTAACCCTACATGGAACAAGCCTAGTAGGTATATTTCAATGGAGACATCCAATATGCCTGATGGAGGTGCAAGAAGACCACTTCATTATTTTCATTGTAGATAGATTAGTCATTATGCTAGTGAATGTCTCAATTCCAGAGCTAGTGACGATTATGCATCAGTGTGTAGAAATTGCATGCAGTCAAGACATACTTATCAGCAATATAATATTCTGTTCAATTTCAATAATCGAGATTAGTAAATCCAAAGCCAAGGAAAAATTGAGGAGATAAATCAAGGTTCTCAAGATTCTCTAGTAAATCAGGTAGAATGTGTCTAAGCCGTTCTTACCAGGAGTCAACAAAAGGAGAAAGGACCACTTCAACATTTGTGTGAGCCTGATGCAAAGGACCAAATTGATCCAATTACGAGGACATCCAATCCAGATCCTGTTACGGGCCTCTTACCCAGTATGAGACTTGACTCGGTTGGGCAACTCAATGAGGTCCCGATTACAGAGGCTTTGGTTCTCTTCCAAGAGATTTCGTTCTCTACGTAGTTTTGACAAACATCCTATCCATTCAAAGATCCTCTGACGGGTATAAATTCCAAAGAAGGTCCGACTACTATTCCAATTCTAAGTCTAGGATGGAAGAATATCTTACCTCTCAGAGTTAATCTCAACCAAATGAAAAGAAAGAGGGCATTAGGAATTACCTTAAATATGGAATCCTATGATATTTTGAAGGATTTGGATGCTATTCGACCTTCTATTTCTATGAAGTAACTTCTAGCAGTCGCACCATAGTGCCGTTCTACATTGAATTCATTATTAACACAACATAGGCAATGTAATAAAGAAGTTTGTGAAGTCAATTTGAACCCTAATCTAGGTGCACCAACCATTGATGTTTCGATTGACGGTGTTATGATCTCGAGTGTTCAGGTGGATGGTAGTTCCAGCATCAATTTAATGAATGTTGATACAATAGATGTTTTAGATTTGGAACACTTAGTATCCACAACATTAATGTTAAAGATGGCAGATCATAGCCAGGTTAAACCAATGGATGTTTTACGGAGTGTTCAAACTATAATTACCAATATTACATATAAAATCGACTACATCATCTTTTGGTTATAATGTTTGACTTTATCATATCCAATTTTATTGGGACGATCCAGGCTTTATCAAGCAAAAGATAAGAACGATTGGGATTGGAATACTTTGACAATTGGCAAGGGCGGAGATAAAATGGTGTTACAAATGTACTCAATACACTATCACAAGGAGTCTCAATTGTTAGTATCTAAATTGACATTGGATGATGAGCTTAGCTCTAATGATGATACAATAGCACCTATTAAGGAGGCATCTATGGAAGCAGTCCAACACGATGGAGTGGTGTATCAATGTAGAGGTCTGGGAGAGTACTTGATATACCCGCCAAATTCAAAAATCTCTGCTAAAGTTAGTATTGATTAGTTGACCAAGTATGATATGTACTATGTGAGTGCCCTGGACATAGGATTCAATACTTTGCATATGTTTGACTTACTGATTGATTTTAAACGAGCACGGGAGTTGAAACAGAACATCGCCGCTGCATCTTTATGTCAAACTATCAACTTGGTGACCAGAGCAGAGCCTCGGACAATTAATGTCTACAAAGATATTAAGGAACAAGAATTGACCTACTGAATAGAATTTTTCTTGCATCATAAATCAACTTTTGCTTGGACTTATGATGATCTAAAAGGTATCTCCACTGAAGTCTGTAAGCATCATATCATTTTAGAAGAGAATGCTAAATCGGTATAATAGAGACAACATTGCCTTAATCCTAAATATTCCATCATGGTGAAGGAGGAATTGGACAAGCTTCTTACAGTTGGTTTTATTTACCTAGTTCCGAATAGTGAGTGGATTTCTTCAATTGTGATGGTGCCAAAAAAGAACAAAAAAATCCAAATTTATCAGGATTTCCAAAAACTTAATGCAACCACCAAGAAAGATTACTTCCCATTACCTTTCACGGATAGTATATTAGACGTTGTAGTAGGTCACGAATGTTATTCATTCCTCGATGGATTTTTCGGGTATAATTAAGTTCAAATTGCACTGGAAGACCAGCTCAAGTCAACCTTTACTAAGGATTGGAGCACATTTACTTATCATGTGATATTTTTTGGATTATGCAACGCCCCAACCACATTTCAGAGAGTGATGACTCAGGCCTTCTAAGACTATCTCCGGCTATTTATGGAGATCTTTTTAGATGAGTTTTATGCATTCAGTACAAAACAAGTTCATCTTAAATATCTAATCAAATATTTGGCTCAGTGGGCTAACTTTGGAATATCGTTGAACTCAGAGAAGTGTCAATTTGGTGTTCCATCCAAAAAATTATTGAGACATATCATCCCCAGCCATGGTATTGCTACGGATCCTGACAAAGTGCAACACATAATGAACTTGTCCAGACTAGACAGTCTGTAGTGTTCGAGGATTTGTCGGCCATGTCAGTTATTATCACCGCTTTATTCGTTTGTTTGCACTTATTTGTCAATCTTTAAAGAACTTACTAAAAAAACCTTCGTCAGATGGGACTAGTCCCTTTTAGACTATGGAGTGTACCGTGGCCTTTGATGCATTAAAGTCAAAATTGGTCTCTGCTCCAATATTGGTGGCACTTCATTGGACGGAGCATTTTCATGTGTACGTTGATGCATCCAATGTGGCTATTGGATCGGTGCTAAGTCAAAAGAATAACCAGGGTCTAGATCATCCTATCTATTATGTCAGTCGATAATTGGTGGCTGCCAAATGCAATTATACTACTATTGAATGTAAAGCGTTGGATATGATATATTTTGTTCAGAAGTTTTGGCACTATTTTCTTAGATATCTGTTTATATTTTATGTGGATCATGATGCCCTCAAATACATGATTAATAAGCCTCAATTGAGTGGGCGTATTACCCGATGGGTATTATTTCTGCAAGAGTTTAATTTTACGATTGTTGTACGACCTAGAAAAAAACATACAAATGTTGATCATTTATTTCAGTTGTCTAATATTCTTGGCAACGAGCCTGTTTTTGATGCTCTTCTTGACGTTGAATTATTTGTGGTGGATGTGATTTCCTCCGAGTATACTGAAATCATTCAGTTTTGATATTCTAGACTTTTCCGCCAACTTTCACCGAGAAGCTTAAGAAGCGACTCATTTTGAAGAGTGCCTCGTACATGATGATTTGCAATGCTTTGTATAAACAAGGCAAAGATGGCATTTTAAGACGTTGTATCTTTCAAAGTGAAGTACAATTGATACTAGAAGATTACAATTTGGATAGTTGTGGTAGACAGTTTGCGAGCGACAGCACTATTCGCAAGGCTTTAATGGCAGGATATTGATGGCCTACAATGTTTTTTGATGCACACCAATTTATTCGTCGTTGTGATCCTTGTCAACAAATGGGACGATTCACGGGCACTACAGCCATGCCGTTAGTACCAATCTTGGTACATGCATTGTTTGAAAAATAGGGTATTGATTTTGTTGGTTCCATCATACCAACATCAAAACCTGGCCAAAAGCGGTATATTTTAGTCACCACGGACTATGTAACAAAATGGATAGAGGCTATTGCTACCTGCCATAATAATGCCAGGACGGTGGCCACTTTTTTTTTATGAGAATATTATAATTCGATTTGGGTGTCCGAAAGATTTGGTTAGTGATCGTGGCATCCATTTCATAAATGCTACCATAGCTGCCTTGACGAACACATATGAGATTAAGCATCAAAAAACTACTCCATATCATCTTCGCATAAATGGGCAAATGAAAAAGACCAATGGAATTTTGTGCAAGGTCTTAACTAAGACAATTTTGAGGGCGGGTAACAATTGGGAGATCAAACTCTTTGCGGCTTTGTGGGCGTATTGTACCACATATAAAGTAACTACCAATACTACTCCGTTCCAACTAGTTTACGGACAAGAGGTAATTTTACCTATCGAATTGGAGGTTCAAAGTTTACGGATTACCTTGGATGAACGTCTCAATGAAGCGAGTCATTACACTCTCAATTGGCAAAATTGGAGGAATTGGATGAAAAAACTAATCCTTATCTCTAATATGGTCTCAGACAGCCTTTTCAAAGCCTATTGGTTATGATTATTGACTAGTAGGAATGGAGATTTTCATCATCTATCTCCATTCATCTATATTGGTGCCCTAATTACTCCTTTTACTACTAAAATCCTTCTTCAATCTTTTTTCTTATAAGATTTACTTAATTTATGTTCTAAACCCTAAATAAAAGAATCAAAATAAGTTTTAACAGGTCACCAATGTCTAACAAAGGTGACTCTAAATATTTAGAAGTTACTATCAATCAAAACCAATCTTAAAAGCCACTATCAAAAGAAATTAAAGTTATACAAATTCTATAGTAATCTTTTTAAACAACCTCTTTTCAAGGTGATAATCAAATTATATTCTACAACCAACTAAAATTTATTAACATGGCTGTCACCATGTTACTTAGTAAATTATATATTAAGTACATAGTTATATTATTTTCATATAGTAGCCAAACCACAACACAACACCGGGTACATTTGTAATGCCATCTTGTCATCACATTTTTTGATTGTCAAAGTATCATGACTCCAATCGTTCTTGGCTTTCCTTTGATAAAGCTAAGGTCATTCCAATAAAATTAGATATGATAAAGTTGAACGTTATAACCAAAAAATAATATACTCTATTTTGTATTCAATACCAGCAATTATGGTTTGAATATTTTACAAAATATCCATAGATTTAATCTGCCTATGATCTGCCATCTATAATACCAATGTTGTAGGTACTAAATGTGCTAAGTCTAAAGCATCTATTGTATTTGCATTCATTAAATTGATGCTGGAGCCACCATCCATTTAGACTCCAAAAATCATAATGCCATCTATCGATATATTGATAGTTGCCATGCCTAGATCAGGATTCAAACTAACGTCATGAACTTCTTTGTTGCATTGCCTATATCATGTTAACAATGAATTCAATATAGAACGACACTCTAGTGCTACTGCTAGAAGGTGCTTTATTGAAATAGAAGGCTGAATAGCGTCCAGATCTTTCAAAATGTCATAAGGCTCTATATTAAAAGAAATTTTCAATGTCTTCTTTCTTTTCATTGTTTCAGCTTTATCCCTTGATGTAATATAGTTTTCTTTCCTGGACTCGGAATTAAAACAATTAAAAGAGATTTGATAGAATGTCCATCTACGAGAAGATCTTTTAATAAATAAGACATCTCTTGGAACTACATACAGGATAGATTGGTTTAGACTGAGCCGAGACCTTGATGGTTGAGACCTCATTGGTTTGTGTAGACAGATCAGATTTTGTTATTAGTAAGATATCTATTACAGGAATTGGATTTGATATCCCTATAATTGGGTTAAATTGGTCCTTTGCAACTGGTTCACCTAAGTATTGAATTGGTTCTTTGCCCTTTTACTAGCTTTTGGTAAATACTACTTGGACATATTCTACTTGATTTATTGGAGAATCTTGAGGACCTCGATTATTATCTTCAATCTTATTTTATAGCTGGATCTGCTGATCATGGTTGTTGAAATTGAACAGAGCATTACACTATTGATATGTATGCTTGACTGCTTACAATTTCCACAAACTAGAGCATAGTCATCACTTGCTCTTGGATTAGGACATTCTTTAGTATAATGACCAATTTGCTTGCAACGATAACAACGAAGTGGTCTTCTTCCACCTCTATCAAGAATATTGGGTATCTCCATTGATATATACTAGCTACGCATGTTCCAAGTTGAATTGGTAAATGATCATGGTTGTCCTATTAGTACAAAAGAAATTGGAATTGATTGTAGTGATGGAGAATATTGCTAATATCTTGGCTGTTCTTTTATATAATTATGAAAGTTCAATGCAAAACCCAGATTATAATTTGGACCTTGAAAGTTATTAAAGGCTCAATTTTGCCTATTTGAACGGGTTCCGTTCTAGCCAAACATATTTTCTGTTTAAACTTGATTGATATTCTACTGAGTGGGTGGGATCATGGTCTCATTGCCAAACTATTGTTGTTTTTTTCAATTCCAACAATTAGCTTCCAAATACTTTCTTCTACAGAATATACATTGCACCATCATTTGTGGAAGAGAGGGACATTTTGTCACCAAATGACCTTGGCCCTTATAATTATTGCACCATATATTGGACCTAGTATTGATAGATTTTTACCTCTTCTCTTTATCTTTTACTATATAGACTGCCATTTCTTCCATTTTTTTTAGTCAAATTTAACAATAAGGTTTTATTAGAATTCTTTGGAGCCGATACTATTGGCAATTTTTCCATAGACAATGGTTGCTGCTAATAAGAGAAGTATGGAGACTAAGATGTTGCCATGTTTGGTGATATAGCTTGCAATGGGGTGACATTAATTGTTTCCTATATATTGGCACCTGAATTGGCTTTTGTATCGAACATTCTTGGATAACTAACCAATGCTCCAAACCATGCCAAGATTTGATAACCTCCTTCAATTGAAATCATAGTAGCTCTTGTAATTAAAAATTGATCATAATGGCATTCCTCCCAAACCTTGGCTTGATTTAGAGATGCAGTTACCATATTTGATTAAGCCTCTTTTACAAAAAAATTTAGTTTGGATGAATACAATCTGTTGATTAATATGGACAATACAAAAGCCTCCAATATTTGATGATTTGGCTACTTGTAGAGTATATCTGCCATATAGCCATAGTACGATTCTATTGCCTCTCTTGGACTCATTTTGCTATTCATTAATCTTTCTTGAAGTCAATCTTCAAAACTAACTAGACAAAAATGGATTAAAAATACATTCTTCAAATGCTTTCTAATTAGAAAATTGATCCATGATTTGGCAGTTATACCATTCAAATACCATATCTTTTAAGGTTGTTGGCAGCCATCGCAACCAAATATCTTCAGTTCTGCCATTATTAGCTACACATGTGGTTAGGAATGGAGACAAGTCTTGATCTGGATTTGTACTTGGAAAGCCCCTAAAAGTAAGTAATGGAGCCACGGTAGTTGTGTGATTGCCCATGTCATCCATTTGGACTCCTAGTAGAACTGCTGGACTACTCGTCGTCATTGAAGAAGACAATATGTTACTTAATCTCTTATTAAAATTACCATTGCCTTCTCCAATTATCTTTTTCAAACTTTCCAATCTCCTCAATTTTTTATTATTATCCATAAATAAGTTTATTGGTTGAATTGGAGGTAAAAATGACAAATTTTGAAATATGCTAAATTGGCCTTTATTGGCAAGCAATTTATGCCATTCTACAAGACCAATTTTGACTGAATCAATAATTTTTGCTATTAAAAAGGTATCCAATGGAGTATCCAATTCTTCTATGTTTCCTTCACTTATAGTTAACGAGCTCAAGAAATATACTAGACTATTGACAAAATTTTCTGCAAGTGCTCTTGGTAATTTTTTTAATATTATATATGTCTGAAATATTAGAGATCAGTTAGCTTTTGGATATGTTTGAATATGCCGATAGGCATGTAACCATGGCTTAATCTAACTTTGTCAACGCTTCTTTTTTAACTTACGTTCTTGCTCATTTTGCAACAATTATCTTGCTTGCACTCTCTCTTGTTTTTCTTTTGACTAACGTATTTTTTTTATTGCAATGTTTTCATTCTTAATAACCATAATCTTTCATTATATACTGCTGAATTTGCTTCCTATCTCCCATCTAACTACACAATTTCCTTCACTTTCAAACCAATTTCAATTTTATAACTTCTTCGCACAACATTCAAATCTACTCGTTTGGTCATTAATTCCTAACACTCAATACTATTATTGTTCCCTGACAACGGCACCAAAATGTGGTTATCATTTTACTTATTCTACAAATTCTTTTTAGAATAAATCCATAGAAGGAGATTCGAACATAAGGAAAGACTATCGCATGAGCTTATATATTAGGATCACACAATTAAGCGTAATCTGAACCACAAAAATACTAAAAAATACTACAATGCTTTCTTCTAATAACAATACTCTTTAATCAACTGATAATAAAAATGTGTAATCCTGTACTCTCAAAAGACCGCTCAAAACACATAAATTCCATCCAACACCAGAAATAATACATTTCATTCCAACCAATCTAGATTCATACAATTTCTGTAATCACAAACTTCTTTTGTCAAAACACACGCAATTCTCAATAAATGACAATCATAATCTTCTACCCATAATCAATCTTCTAATATTTTTTCATATAATTCAATCACACAATACTCCAATTATATAATTAATAATTTATAAATCAATCTCTGATTTATTCCACAAATTCACTTCTCAATATTCAACAAACTATCTATTTCTCTTCAACAACAAAGAAACAAAGAGGTAGCACCAAGTTTAGCCCGGCTCATGATTATCACAATGTGGCACTTACAATATCTTCTTCAACTTACTTATGCTTTATTTTTGAAATTTCAAATTCTAACCATCATTCCCTACTTAACCATTTTTCACAACTAATTCAATCACTCATCCTATTGAATTTACTATGCTAGAAATGATTAATCTATTTTATCAATATCTTACAAAAACAAATTCCTACCTCTTCTACATTATGGTAGATGGTTTATATTCATAAAAAAATTTGGTTGTGATTTGATTTTAGAAATGTAGTTTGACATGTTGGATAGTAGCTTGTGGAACAAGTTAACTATGTGGCACTTATATAAGAAACTTGCCTTACAATTTAAGATATATGTCATGAAAAGTCAATACATTTTTAGAGATTTTATTGAATGTCGCTACATAGATCCTAGGTAGATAGTATATAAAGACGTAAGAATGAAGCCTTCTTCATTCTTGTCAATTCTTTTCTTACTTCTAATTTAATTTCAAGAGTCTCTAATTTTCTTATCTTTTAGCAATAGCCATTTTAATTTCTTTTTTAATATGTATATTTTTATATTTTTATCTTATAATATTTCTTTGACAGAGTCTCACTTATTATCAAGTTCTTGTACTTACTAAATTCATAAGAATACACTTATAATATCAAAATTATTTCTTTTCTTGATTAAAAGTGGATTTTTTTTTTTTTTAATATGACTTGAGCATATTAGGAATTGTAGATTATCTTCTTTTAAATTGATATTATTCTTAGTATTTTTTCTTTGTTTTCAAGTAATATTAGACATCTTTTATTCTTTAAGTGTTATTATGGCACAGCTTCTTAAAATTAAAAGTACAATGGCACAAATGTAAGAACAATTAAGGAAGTCAATGCTTGAAATGAATCAACTGAATTTACTACCACAAGAAGCAACAAGAATGGCAAGAAGCAAAGATATAAAAATGATTAAAGTTCTTTCAATATTTGTACCAAATCATATTCCTTCTCCTAAGTTAGAACACCCTTCTAGTATTAGAAAATCAAACGTTGCACTGCTTGAGAAGTTTAATGGTATAAGATCCAAGTTTTGAAGATTTATCAATTAACTACAACTTGTGATTGAACTTCAATCCCAAAGCTATTCAACTCTAAGATCACAAGTTAGATTCATTAATACACTCTTTTTAGGTTTAATATTATTATGGTTTTCATCTTTTCTTCAATGAGAAGATTCAATATTAGATGATTTGGAGGCTTTTTTGGCAAAGTTTTGATCTATGTATGTAAAACATAATACAATTCATGTTGCAAAAAATAAGATCCATAATTTGCAATAAGGCAATCGATCAATAACGTTATATGCTTCATAATTTTAACAACTTATAATTGATATTAAATGGAATGATACTACACTTATTAGCTAATTTTTCTACAGATTACAATATGAGGTAAAAAAATTAATACTCAACTTATTTGATCCTCAAACATTGAATCAAATAATTAACTTTATTGTAATGTGTGACAAAGAACTTTTTGAATTTTGATTTGAGAATCACATAAATGTAGTTTATTATAATTTAACAATAATGCCAATATCTTTTCAACATACACATTCAAAAGTAGACAATATACAAATTGATGCGATATGTTTCAAACTTCTTACTAAGCAAAAAAAGACTCATCATCATTATGAAGGGTTGTGCTTATATTATAGAAAACCTAAATATACTACTGAACATTATCTAAAGAAGCAACACAATCACAAAATAAAGAATACTACTATCAAAGAAGAAAGTATGTCAAAAAATAAATTTGTCGAGTTATAATAGGAATTAGGTGGCTAGAACCTTATACAATACCTAATGAAGGTCTAATTCTCTCTTTAGAACCCTCTCTTTATTTTTTAATAAATATTATTTTAGAACCTAAATATCACAAAGCCTTTGCCTTGTTAGATTCAAGAGCCTCAATGTATTTTTTAGATGAAGAATTTGCTAAAAGACATAGAATACTTTTAATTAAGAAAACTGAACATGTTCATATAGAAGTCATAGATAGTCATCTATTGTCTTTAGAAGATGTTATTCATGAAATCCTTCCTATAAAAGTAACAACTAATGGTCATAGTAGCTTTATAATATTTAATATCATTAAATCTCCTTGTAATTTAATTATTTTAGATTTATCATGGCTAAAAAAATATAATCCAAAAATAAATTGAATTCTTTATAGTCTTGATTTTTTTAAAACTATAAATAAGAATATAATTTTTTAAGTAAAAAGTCATAAGTCTAGTGAAATTAAACTTACATTTGTAAGTATAAGAACTTTCTTGTATTCTCTAAAAAAAAGATTATCTCATATCATTTATGTTGCACTTGTTTTTGATGATTAAAAAACTTCAAGTATCATTCCAAGCCAATATCAAGATTTTAAAGATATATTTGAGAAGAAGAATGAAGATATTCTACTAAAACATCATACCTATGACTACTCAATTGACCTTCAAGAAGGAACTCAATCGCCATTTGGACCAATTTATAGTTTATCACAAAATGAATTGATTGAACTTGGATATATTGAAGAAAATCTAGCCAAGAACTTCATACGCCATTCCAAATCTCCAACAAGAGCTCCAATTTTATTTGCAAAGAAAAATGATGGATCATTGCAGATGTATGTCAATTATCAAAGACTCATCAAAATCATTATGAAGAATAGATACCCTCTATCTTTAATATCTAGACTTTTTGATCAGTTGAATAAAATTTAGATCTATATAAAAATAGATCTACAAAGAGCATATAATTTGGTATGCATCAAAGTAGGAGATGAATGAAAAATTGCATTTCAAATTAGGTATGGATATTTTGAATATAATGTCATGCCTTTTAAACTTATGAATGTACTAGTAGCTTTTCAACATCTACTAAATGATATTTTTTGAAAGTTTTTAGATGACTTTATTGTTTGTTATCTAGAAAATACCTTAATTTACTTTAAGAATATAAAAAAACATGAACTTCATATTAATTGTGTATTATAAAAATTAAGAGATGTGAGATTTCATGCTAAAATAAAAAATAAAAAAATGTGTATTTGATATTGTCTCAGTTGACTTCTTAAGGTACACCATTTCAAATGATTGACTCATGATAGATCTTAAGAAAATTTAAACTATTATGGATTGAAATATTTTAAAAATAGTAAAAAATGTCCAATGTTTTTTGAGATTTATCAATTATTATCCAATCTTCATTAAAAACTTCTTTCAAGTTGCAACTCTACTTGTACATTTAACTTATAAAGAAAATTTTTAATGGAATCAAGAAGTAGAAGTAGCATTTAAAGTTTTAAAGACAATCTTTATTTTTGCACTAATCTTATAACATGTTGATTTTTAATTTTTTTAAAATTTTTATAGAAACAAATGTATTGGACTTTGCTTTGAATGTTGTATTATTACAAATAAGAACAAATGATAATCTTCACCCAATAGCTTTTTATTTAAGAAAATATTGAGTAGCTAAAATTAATTATGTGATTTATAACAAAGAACTTCTTACAATTATAGATTTATTTTAAAAATAGCACCATTACTTAGAAGGAACTTCTAATCCAATCACTATTTATATCAACGATAATAATCTTGAATACTTTATGTCAGCACATGTTTTGAATCGTCACCAAATCCATTAGAGCATGTCTTTGTCAAGATTTGATTTTAAGAACACTTATTGATCCAAAAAATAATAAGATTTCTTAAACATCCTATTTGGACATTCTTATCTTGCACCAAAAGAAGGAAAAAAAATTCAAAAAAAATATTTTTTTTGAATCTGGAGCATTTTCATCTTTGAGCAATAAAATCAACATTGACTATTGTGAGTGTAAAATTCACTCCTCAACCCAGTTACAAGATGGCCTCAATTAAGAATTTCTTATAATTGGTGGTATGAAGTAGAAGTAACAAGAATAAGAACAAAAGAAGAAAAATACAAAAACAAGTGAAATAAGTGTAATCAAACAATTGTACACTACAAAACTAGGCACAATCTGTTCACTAAGTTTTCACCCAATAAAAAGTAAAAAATAAAAAATAAAATTAAAAAATATATTTTTAGAAATCTAATTTTTTTATCTTTTCAATGGTATAAGAAACATATAAATCCGAGTTAGTATGAGTAAGTTATGAAGGTTTAAAAATAACAAGTATATAAATAAAAAATTAAGTAAATAATTTTATATCTCAAGAATAAGTTGTTTAAGAGATCAAGAATTTGAGCCTCACAAAGGCTCTTAAGTAGTATATATGGATCTCTAAGAGAGGCCACAAGACCTTAGTCTTATCTTCCTAACTAACTTCAAGGTGCTACAACCTATATAGGATTTGTGCACCTCTCTTCTTACAAGGACTATATTAACTGCTGGTCCTCCTATTTTCTACTAGTAAAACCAATAATTTTGTATTTTTTACTACACCATGGTATTTTAAAACATCCAATTAGTCTAAGAACTTTATGTAACCTTCAAAAATCTTGCTCCATTTCTTCATAATGGCTTCTGAAGTGATAAAATTTATTTTTACAAAAGTCTTGAAAATTGCTCTAAAAATTCTTTAAAAAATCTTAATAAATTCTAAATAAATTCTAAATAAATTCTAAAAATTCTTATAATATTTATATAATATTAAAATAATTTTTAAGCTATATTTCTTTATCTTGATAATTTTTTATAGTAATAAAATTAATTTGAATCTACTATAAAACTTACTTTTTATGTAAATAACTAAAAGGACAAAAGGTTCTTTTCATGCTTCTTTTAGCTACTAACTAAAATTTATAGATTTTTTTTTCATAAGTAATATGTATAGATAGAAGGCCAATATAAATATTGACTTTAATAAATATCTTTTAATACTCAATACAAGATATCCTTTAATACTCAATAATAAATAAAAAAGATACTAAATCAATTAAGATAATTACTTCCAAAACTTACAAAGACTCCAATTCTACAACTAACATTCTAATTTTTTATTTGTCTAAATATTTCTATACTATTTATAATATATCATGGTTCTAAGTACTCTAAATATATTTTTTTATCCTAAAATAATTAATGACTTGATTTGATGACTCACAATTATTGATTCAATCCTTATTAAATTAATTCAATCAAGTATGTCTTGTGATCTTTTTGTTCATAATATTAAAAATTCTTCTTCTAAGTTTCATAATGCTTTTAAATTTAAGTTCAAAAATAACCTACTCTATTTTGAAAATTGCCTATACATTCCAAAAAAAAAAATCATGTTTATGTTTTTTTTAAGTATGTCATGACTTTCCAACAACAAAATATTTTGGATACTATAAGACTTTAGAACCTATATCCAAAGATTTTTGGTAGCCTCAAATGTAGAAGGCAGTGAAAGACTTAGTACAATTATAAAAACATTTGTTCGAGGTCAAAAACTCTTCATCATCAACACTGAGGACTTTTTTAATCATTCTTTATTCCAAAACAACTATGGTCTTTTGTTTCTATGGATTTTATCATGGATCTTCTAGTTTTAGGTTCTTATCATTCTATATTTGTAATAGTAGATTGTTTCACCAAAATGGCATATTTTGTATCAAGTATAAAACCTATCATAAGTAAAAAAAATAGCCAAGCTTTTCCTTGACAATATCTATTGCTATCATGGATTATTTAAAGATATGATATAAGATATGAGAATTCTATTTATATCAAGATTATAAAAAATACTTTTTAAGATTTTAAAAGTGAACATAAAACTATCTTTGACTTTTTATTATCAAATTAATAAAAAAATAAAGCATATAAATCAAATTTTGGAGTAGTATTTGAAGTGTACCATCAACTACCAACAAGATGATTGGACAACTCTTTTACAATTGAAAGAGTTTGTTTATAATAATATAATATATTTTTCTACACAACAAACATCTTTCTTTACTAATTATGGTTATCATCCACAACTTGATATTTTTGACTTTTGAAAAGTTGATAATCCTATAGCTGAAGATTTTAAAAATTATTTATTTGAAATACATACAATAATGAAGGCACAACTAAAAGAGGCTCAAGAACAACAAAAGAGCAATGCGGATGCTTATGACAAGAAACAACCTCATTTCTACGTTGGTAATAAGGTATGGTTACTTTATTGTAATATTAAAATTATTTGCCTTTGTGATAAGTTGGATTATCATAGACTTGAACCATTTTTTATTTAAGGATAAGTCAATCCAATTGCTTATTGGTTATATCTATCAAAGTCTATGAAAATCCATCTCGTATTTCACATGTCTCTTTTAGAGCCATACAGAATAGTGAATATTCTAGGAAAAAGACAAATACCAATACTTCCTATAGAAATGGATAATAATTAAGAATTTAAGGTAGAAGAAGTTTTAGGCTCAAGGCAGCACTAATATAAGTTAAAATATCTTATTCATTGGCATGGATATTATTAAAACGTATAAATAAATATAAAAGTAGAATAAGTAATATTATAGAAGATATTACTTTAGATAAGTTGTTATTAGTGAAAGGGTTGGCTTTTGATATGTAAGAAGATTAAGAGATAAAATAAATGAACGGACAAAGGATCTTAAGAATATAAAGAATATGTTAAAGGTATATTTTTATAGTAGATAAGATAACAATGGATAGTATTAATAGAATGTTGAATAGATATATTCATCAAAGGATGGAAATTATTCATTATGGCAGTAGTGACCACTTACAAGTAATAAGTGTTAGAAATAAGAGATATTTTATTCCATACTCTCTTTATAAACAACATTATTGAGGCTATATATTGGTGACTTCAAAATTATTTTTCTTCCATAAGTTATGGACCCACTCACCTTTAGTTATGAATTTTGAAGTTCTTTGAAGTCTTTTTTGTTTTGAAGAATAGATCTTATGGTTGTTGCTAATATTAAAGTTTGATATCTTCTAAACTTTCTTTTGCATCTAATTATTGATGTAATTTTGTTCTTACATGTTAAGTACATTCATTGTTTTAGGAGGTATCAATCACCTTAGAATAATATTATAGAACACTAATATTGTATTTCTTTTCTAAGTTATATCATTCATGCAATAGTATTATGCTTTTAGGTGCTGAATTTCTTAAGAGATTTTATTATAGTGATAAGAAGATATTTGTAAGATTAAAAGTATTCTTCTAAGAGTTGAAAGTGATTAAAGAGTGAAATTACTTATTTACTGACAAAAGAAGCATTTTGAATTTTTAACGCAATAAGACCTTCTTGTTTATTTAGTGAGTTTTATCTTCTCTTTTTTTCTTGATTTTTTTTGCTACTCTTCTTTATTAGACATGGCTTTAAGTGAAGGTGAGGATTTAAGAATGATTAAAAAATTTAGAAGTGACAATTTTTATTATTGGAAGAAAAAAATAGACCTTTTATTGACTTCATTGGACCTTTGAAATATTGTAGATGAAAGTGAAGAACTTTCAAGTGATGATGCTCATGTGAACATGAAGAAGAAGTACAAAATTTGTAAAAAGAAGGCTTTTGATATGATTGCATTAAATTTAGATGATGCCAACTTTTCACATGTAATTCCTTGTAATAGATGAGCAGAAGCATAAAAGATTCTTTGCAACATCTATGAGAATTGAAATCTTGCAAGCATTCTATAAATAAAGACAAAGTTTTGAATGGTAAAGAAAGAAGAAGGTGATGACTTCATGGCTCATGTCAACAAGATAAAAGCATTTAGAAATCAACTAGCAATTATTGACAAGCCAGTTGATAATAAGGACATTATATTGATATTATCCATGAGCTTTCTGGAGTCCTACAACTACTTCATTATGGCATTAGAGTCTATCAATATAAAAGACCTTACTATGAATTATGTGATATTGAGGCTTATCTATGAAATGATCAAGAAAGAAAAAAAAAAAAAAAAAAAAAAAAAAAAAACTTCAAAATAATAATTCGGCTCTATTTTTAAGATAAGAGAGAGTAGCTATTTTTATTAATATAATAATTTAAAAAGTAACATAAAAAATACTATATTTATAAAAAATCAAGTCACTTTGTTAGAAATTGCTACAAAGTCAAGAAAGGAGATAGGGAGAATGCAAACAATGTTTAAGATATCTTTGATGGAAATGATTATACTTTCATAGTAAGTGAAGGAGGTCTTATAGCTACTATGTATAAGTAGATTATAGATTTGGATGCTATTTAGCTCATTACATTATACAAATGTTTATTTGATAATTATGAAGAAATTCTAGTAACCAAAGTTTGGTTGGAAAATAATGGTATGGTACAAGCTATTGGAATTGGATCCATTATTGTGGAAATTATTGCAAAGGACTAAATTACAAGGATTAGGTTGAAGAAAGTCTTACATGTACCAAAGATAATGAAGAACCTCTTTTTGATGAGTAAACTTGTATCACATGGTTATAAGATTCAATTTGATAAGAATAGATGTTTTATAAAGACATTGATTGGATAACATATTTCCAAAGGCTTTAAAAATAGAAACCTCTACTTCATCAATTGTAAGAAGATGAATGGAGTAGAAATTACAGTATGTGCTAATTTTTTATTAAATTAAGAAAAGTTTAAAATTTGGCATCAATAACTTAGTCATTTGAATGCCAAAAGCATGAAAGAGCTTCAATAAATGGTAAGTGGCTTGGAGCTTAGTCAATTTAGTTACAATACCTTGATACTTGCTTGTAAAGGTTGTATACAAGGCAAACAATAAAAAGCTTCATTTCCATGAGGAGTTACAATACATACAAAAAAATTATTAGAAATTATATATTTTTAATAATTATAGATCAATGAAGATACCATTAATTGGAAAAATAAGGTACTTTGTCATATTTATTGATGATTTTTTAAGAAAAGTATAAATTTACATTATTAAAGCCAAAAATAAATATTTCTCAAGATTTAAGGAGTTTAAGGATCTTGTAGAGAAACAATGTAAGTACAAGCTCAAAGTATTGTACACGGATAATAGAAGTGAGAATATATCAAAATATTTTGATGAATTCTTCAAGATTCAAGGTATTATAAGACAATCTTCTACTCCTTACACTCCACAACAAAATAGAGTTGTTGAAAGATCAAATTATACTATTATGGAGATAGTAAGGAGTATGCTTCATGTACAATACTTTGGACATGATTATTGAGTAGAAGCAATAGTAAATGCACTATATACAAAGAATAGGTGCTCAACAAATGCACTCACATCAATGTCTCTACAAGAAGCTTGAAGTGGTAAGAAACCTTGTACTTCACATATGAAGGTTTTTGGATGCATTACATTTGTAAAGGTAATAGATTGTATGAAGTCCAAACTTAATGCAAAAAGAATAAAATGTATGTTTGTTGGATATTGAAAAGATACTAAAGTATATAGGCTTATGTATTTAGAAATCAAGAAGATTATCAAGAATTATGATGTAGAGTTTTTAGAGCATAAGAGTGCTTATAAGCACTTAGAGATATGTCTAAGTAGGAGTAATGGTACATTTGTGGACACATCTTCAAATTCAACAAAAAAAAAAAAAAAAAAAAAAAATGATGATGATATTGATGATATAGAAATTCAAATTAAGATGAAGAGTTAAAGAAGGTAGACCATAGTATGCCTATATTTGCTAAAATCAGCAATGAAAACAATGAAGATGTTGAAGATGATGATAATGATGAGAAGTATCAATCTTTGAATATCAAGAAAAAAATTTTAAGATAGAAGAAGCTTACTAGAAATCTTATAATGAAAGAAGGTAAAGCTTCATCAAGTAAAAGGAGATATCTTTTGAGAGATAGAAAATAACTTAGTATATGGTAGAAAAACCACATCTTTCCTCAAGTAAGTGAAGAACATACTAATGTTGCACTCTTAGTAGATCCATTGAGTTTGTGTGATACAATGAAGTCCACAAATACTATGAAGTAGGAGAATGTCATAGAAGAAGAATATAAATTACTCATAAATAATAGAATATAGAAATTAACTCAAATTCCATCAAATTGATTTACAATTGATTATAAATGGGTGTTTAGAACCTAAAGGGATGCAATGAACAATGTTATGAGATAAAAATTTAGATTAGTTGCTAAAGACTATTCACAAGTTATTGGTATTGATTTTAATGAAACATTTGCTCCCTTAGCCAAATTCACTATTATTAGAATCATTGTTGTAAGTAGGGCAGTAATCAACTTTGAGATGCATCAAATGGATATAAAGATAGCTTTTTTGAATGATAATCTAAAAGAAAAAATCTACATGGATCAATCTCAAGGATTTATAGAAAAAAAGAAACAACATCTCATTTGTAAGTTGAAGAAGGCCTTATATGGACTCAAGCAATTTCCAAGGGTATGATACCAATGCATTAATATGTTTGTTGTAATTGAAGGATTTGGAAGGAATGAATATAATCATTCTTTGTATGTGATGCAATCAATTGAGTTCATATTGATTGTCATCTTCTATGTCGATGATTTAATCATCTTAATCAATATAATAAAGATGATAAATTAATTGAAGACAAAGTTAAAAAAAGTGTATAAGATGAGTGATTTGAAAGAGCTTTACTATTATTTAGGATTGGAGTTTATGAGAGATTGCACTAAGAAGACCATTACAATGATCCAAAGCAAGTATATTCAAGAAGTGTTGAAATGATTCAACATAAAAAAATATAAATCTATTGGAATACCTTTAGAGGCTAATTTGAAGTTGATGAAGGTCAAAAATAAAGAGTATGCTAAAGGTGAAGATTAAATGCAAGGCATTCCATACAAAGTAGCAGTAAATTCACTTATATATGCAATAGCCTTAGAAGTGATAACATTAATTTGCATGGTTATTGTGATGCGGATTGGATTAAAGATACAAATAATAAAAGGTCAACAATGGAATATGTATTCTTTGTTGAAGTAGAAGTTATCTCATAGAATTGCAAAAAATAATCCACAATTGCATGATCAACAATAGAGGTGGAACACATGGCAATAAACCATAGTACAATGAAGACAATATGGCTAAAATAAATTTTAAAGGACATTGGAATAGTACAAATGGAAGCAACTTCAATGGAATGTGACAATCAAAGATGTCTTGTATTTACAAAGAATCCAAAGCATCATCTAAGGACTAAGCATATTGACATTGAACATTACTTCATAAGAAAGAAGATTGAAATGGAAGTGATTGATATGAAGTATTAAGCAATAGAAGACATGCTTGGTGATTTATTGATAAAAGTACCAGTAAAAGATAAATATTACATATTAATAAAAGCATTAGAATTGAAATCTTTTAATCATAGCAAAGTAGAAGTGTTAAAGTATTTAAATAAAAGAAAAAGTAGAATAAGTAATATTATAGAAGATAATACTTAAAATAGGTTATTATTGGTTAAAAAATTGACTCTAAGTATGTAAGAAGGCCAAGAAATAAAATAGATGAATGGAAAAAGGATCTTAAGAATATAAAGAATATACTAAAGATATATTTTTATTATAGATAAAATAATAATAGACAGTTTTGATAGAATATTGAATGGATGTATTCATCAAAGGATGGAAGTTGTCTATTAGGACAATAATTATCATCTATAAGTAATAGATGTTAGAAATAAGAGATATCTTATTTTATACTCTCTTTGTGAGTAATCTTGCTCATACTATGTATTGGTGACTTCAAAGTTCTTTTTCTTCAATAAATATAATATTAAAAAATACACATGGAAGCCAGCAAAAATCTTCCAAAAGCAATAAAGAAGGTCAAAGCTTTTCATAAAAAACATCCATCAAAACCAAAATGAAGGATAAAAAATCTTTGCTATAAAAAAAATACAATTTAAAAAAAAAAAATCATTCTATCTTCTATTATTGTTTGTACTTTATATAAAATTCTGGTGTTCAAGAAATGAAGAACTAATAGCCAATGGATTCAATTCAAGAGCCATCATTTGCTAAATTACGAAACAAGACATTGCAATTATCACAACCTTCAAGATGACATAATAGAGATAAAGACCTTGAAGAACGACATGTTCCTTTTCAAATAGATGGCTAGATACAACATGTTTGATATCATGATTTGGAAAGAGACTCTTGATATTTGGTGATTTTATTAGAGGTATGAACAACTCTTGATGGTATTATATATATTTTGTTTCAAAGAAATTATGAAGATTTTATTAATGATCAAATAACAAGGTGGTCTTCCCGCCCTAGAATGGAACATTATTAATGGCTAAATAGATTCAAATCTTGACATTATTAATTTTTATTTATTAATAAGTGGCTTCATTAAAGTAAAAAGAGACATCTAAAGATGGTATTTCTATTAATGTAAAGATGTAGTAAATGTTGGAATCATTGAAAAGTAATTGTCATTGTTCAATCTTATTACATTGACTTCTAACTTTGATTGGTAATGTCTTTGTTGCTCAATCGTAGATTTATAAAAAGTATTGTTTGTAATTGTTTTCAATAGTTTTTTCAAATAATATCATATGTTTGTGTTGTACTGATTACAAATATGATGCAAGTATCTTATACTTTGCAATAGATTAGATTAAGATACTATCTTTGTGTCTCTATGGCTCTAATGTGGATAATTGGTCAAATCAGCATGCATTTTTTACCTTCTTAAGGAATATTGAGAACATTGAGTATGTTCCAAATAGCCTCTTTTATTAGCTTGGAGGCAAAGAGGCATTTTTTTCTGAAAAATGGACCAAAACTTGATATTATAATTGATTATTTCATGGTCTTCTTATCTATGTTAATTATAAGTTAAGAGCTAAGGTTTGCAAAGAAAGATATGGAGACAAGATTTTCATTTGAGTGTAGAGAATTATTTGCATAGATGGCCAATTTATCTATAATATCAATTATTTCTTCTTACATTAAGATTTTAAATTATGGTTTTTTTATAAAATAGATTTGTATATTTTTTATATAGTTAATTCTATTATTTGTATATCACAATTAATTTTGAGACCAAGATTCTATTTATTTGATGGCATTTTTTTTTTGTATAGATATTATCACAAACATACACATTTATTCCAATGGTTACTTATATGAATAGGTAGAAATAGGTAAATATAGATTAATTTCATAATATTTTTTAAAAAAAAATTTAGAAGCTTTATAGATACAATTTTGATTTTATACATATTTGTAATTGATTAGTAGATTAAAACTGGGTCAATAAGTTAATCACATATCATACATGTTGGTAGTCTGTAGAATAAGCTAATTATGTGGTACACATATAAATAACTTACCTTACAAGTTAAGATATGAATTTAGCAAAGTCAACACATGTTGGAGGTCCTATAGAAGATCACCATATAGCTCCTAATTAGAGAGTATATATGGAGGCAAGAGTGAAGCCTTCTTCACTCTTATCAATGCCTTTATAGTCTTTAGTCTTATTTTAAGATTTTTTAGCCTTCTTATCTTTGATAATAGCCATTCCAATTCAATATATTACCATCTTTGAATGATTTTTTAGTCTTTTTAAGTGACATAAGAATGTATTAAGGATTTCTTTCTTTGAGATTCATATCCTTAAAAATTTGATAAGAGTATTAATTTATTTTTCTTTTTTTAGAAGTGAATAGATCATTCCACTTCTATTAATATATTTTGAAGATTACAAACTATTCACCTTTAAAGAAATAATTTAATTTTCTAAAATTAAATTTTTCTTAAAGAGAGTGGATTATTTTTTTTTGTAGAAATTTTAATTTGATATTAGAGGTTACAAATTATCTTCCTCTAATTTAAATTTTTGAATTTACTTAAATTGTCTATAAAAAAAATATTATGGATGTTATGCATGGAAAAATTGAGAATAAATTTGTAACTATTACAGATCTTTACGAACTTATCAATACTCTAAGAGTAAAAAAAATTTATGTATTTCTAGTATAAATCATAGAGGTATTATTTCTATACATATGTATAGAAATAATATGCTTGAGAAGTTCAAAGTTTATGCCAAGAAGTTTTAAAATTGAAAGAAGCAAGTAGATTAGCTTCACAACCAAATTCAAAAAGTCATACTTTTATAAGCACAAAGGAGGCAAGGATTAGTATGCCCAAGAAGTCTGATAAAACAAGATCAAAATTTTGATGTTTTTTGCAATAAGTTAAGCTCTATTTAATATTGCATCTTTTCTAATACCTCAATGGATTTATTCAAGTAGGATTTATAGGCACACTTCTATCAAAAAATGGTCTATTTTAGTTTGCACCTTTGATGAAAAAAGATTCAAAACTATGTTATGATTTGAATTAATTTTTGAAAGTATTTATAATTAAATTTAATAAATTTGATGAAGAAATGATAGTAGAATTTAAACTTATATTGCTAAAATAAGGATCACATTCAATGACCACATATATTGCTAAATTCCAAAATCTTGCTTACAATGTGGATTGGAATGATAAAGCTTTTATCAATCACTTTAGATATGGATTAAATTATAATATCAAATATTTATTATTGATAATGCCAAGAATAGATTCACTAGAGTAATTTATTCCTCAAGCCATTGCATGTCACAATCAACTCTTTGAAAGATGCCAAGAGTAAAGATTTGATTATAGAAGTAGAAGTCACGCCATAGCAACACGTTTTAAGTTTTTAGAAGCTTAATTATTTAGGCCAAAGCCTATGCAAATTGACAAGGTACATTTTAAACTTCTTATTGAGAAAAAAAATATTTATTGTTATGAAGAATATTTGTGCTACTATTGTAGAAAATCCAAGTACATTACTCAATATTTTTTATGAAGAAATGCAATCACAAAATAAAGAGCATGGTTGCCTAAATAGACAATGGATTAGAAAACAAGTTTCTCTACCTACAATAAGAATCATATGGCTAGAATCTTGCATATTACCTAATAAAAGTCTTATTCTCTCTTTAGATCCTTCACCTTGTTTCAGAATAGAAGTTTATTTAGGATAAAAAAATCACAAAGTCTTAGCCTTATTAGATTTAGGAGCCTCAACTTATTTTATAGATAAATTCTCTAACAAAAAATAAGAAATATTATTAGTTAAGAAAACTAAATCCATACATATAGTCTTAAGGATGAGAGTTTGGTGAAAGCAAATAACTAAGTGAGACTTTTTTTAAAGAAATATGATGAAATAAAAGTAAAGAAACATGTATATTAAAAAAAATTGAAATGGCTATTGCCAAAAGACTAAAGACTCTTGAATCTAGATTTAAAAAAAAAAAAAAAAAAAAAAAAAAAAAAAAAAAAAAAACAAGAATGAAGAAGGCTTCACTTTTACCTATATATACTATCATTTTAGGAGCTACATGACAACGTTCTATAGGACCTCCAATATGTCTTGACTTTATAAGTTACATGTCTTAACTTGCAAGACAAATTTTCTTTAAGTGCACTATATAGTTAACTTGTTTTATAAGCTATTTACACATGTGACATGTGGCTAATTTATTGACTAAGTTTCTAATCCGAAAATCAATTAAAAACATATATAAAGTCAAAGTCGTATCTCTAAATCTTCTAAGAAGCTTTTCTAAAAGATATTATAAAATTAATCTATTTGTATCTATTTTTATTTTCTTCTTTTTAATTATATAATTAAATATTAGAGTAAATATATATATATATATATATATATATATATATATCTGTGATAATAAGTTGATGATATTATTCCCCCTTCTAAAGACAAGTTCTATGAAGTGCAGTCATTGTATACTAAAGAAAACTAAGATGCAATAAATTATATTTACCACATATTCTGATCTTTGTTTTTTTCAAAGATAGTTGATAGGTCCTCTTAACTATCAATAATATCTCATATTAGATAAGAAGATCATCTTATTATTTGATCATTGTTGAGGTCTTCAAAACTTCCTTCAAATAAAGTATTTGAAACATCATTAAGAGTCATTTCTACCTCCAATAAAATCACCAAACATGGACTGTTTCTTCAAACATTGTGATATCAAATACATTATAGTTTTCCATCTATTTAAAGAAAAACATATTTTTCTTGAAGATCTTCATCTCGATTATGTTGCCTTAGATATTGAGACAATTGTAATGTCTTATCCAATAAGTCAGCAAATAATAGCTGTTCAGTTGAATCCACTAGTTGTTGGTTCTTCATTTCTTTAATAATACAATATATACAAAAGCTACAAATAAAGATAGAAGGTAGAATATTATCTTTTCTTGATTTTTTTATAGCAAAGATTTACTATTCTTTATTTAAATTTTGATAGATGTCATTAATGAAAACCCTCCACGTTCTTTGCTGCATTTGTAAGATTCTTTCTTCTCTTCAATATATGTTCATTAATATCATAGTTTTACCAATAAATAAGATATTTCAACCTATTTTGATGTGGCTTTAGGTCTAAGACTTCTTCTACCTTAAATTCTTTATTATTATTTATTTTTATAATAAGAGGTGGTACTTGTTTTCTTCTTGATATGTTCATTGTCTTGTATGGTTCAAGAAGAAACATGTAAAATATGTGATGGATCTTCATTGATTTTGGTAGATGTAATTAATAAGCAACTGGATTGATTTGTTCACAAATAGGAAAAGATTCAAGCTTACAATTGTCTAACTTGTCTTAATGATAAGTAATCTTAATATTATGATAAAGTAATTATACCTTACTATTTACATTGAATGGTAGTTTTTCCTTGCAAAAGACATTTGAATTTATCTTTTGTTACTCTTAAGCTTCTTTTAATTACATCTTTATTATTGCATATATCTTTGATAAATAATTTTTCAAATCTTCCATCGCATAATTATTAATTCTTCAAAAGTCAAAAGCATCAAATTATGGATAATAACTATAATTAACAAAGAAAGATATTTGATGAATAGAAGAGTATACTATATTATTACGAAAAAACTCTACTAATGGCAAAAAAATTGTTCAATCATCTTATTGATAGTTGATAATATACCTCAAATACTATTCCAAAATTTAATTAATGCTTTTAGTCTATCTATTAGTTTAAAGATGAAAGACTTTAGATAATTTTAAATCTATTTTTAGAATCTTAAAAAATATTTTTTATAATTTTAATAAAAATTGAGTCTTTTTATCTAATATAATATTATTGAATAATCCATGATAGTGATAGATATTTTTAAGAAAAAGGTTAGTTATTTTTTTTACCTATAATAGATTTTATACATAATACAAAATATTCTATCATAGTAAAATAATCTACTATTACAAATATAAAATCATACAAATCTAAAACTTAAAGATCTATTATAAAATCTATAGAAATAGAAGAATATGGTTGTTTGAATATAGATAATGGTTGGAGAAGTCTATAGGATAGATGATAAGGAATTTTCGACCTTGAATAAATGTCATATGATTAGACAAAGTATTTCATTGACTTCTAAATTTTCAGCCACTAAAAATCTCTAGATATAAGTTCCAAAGTCTTATTGTATCTAAAATATTTGGCCATCAAAAGTCATGACATGCTTAAAGAATATGTAACCAAACTTCTCTTTCTAGAATATATAAGCATCTTTTGAAATAGAATAGGTTGTTCTTAAACTCAAACTTGAAAGTATCATGAGACTTAGAAGAAGGGTTCTTGATATCACGAAGAAGAAAATCAAAGGACATACTTGATTGAATTTATTTGACAAAGATTGAATCAACAATCAATGTTGATTTTATTACTCAAAGATAAAAATACTCTAGATTCAAGAAAATCATTCTTTATTGATCAAAAGATATGTTTTTTTTCTTTTGATATAAAAGAAAAAAATCTAAAAAAGGTGTTTGATAAATTTTATTATTTTTTGGATTGATAAGTAATCTTGAAATCAAATCTTAACAAAGACATACTCCAACAAGCTTGGCAATGATTCAAAATATATATTTTAATAAAATATTTAAGATTTTGGAGGTTCATAAAAATAGTGATTGAATTATGAGTACCTTCTAAATAATGGTGCCATTCCTTAAATAAATCTACAATTCCAAGAAGTTCTTTATTATAAATTTTATAGTTAATCTTGACTACTAAAATGTTTCTTGAATGAAAAGCTATCAAGTGAATTTTATCATATATCCCCATTTGAAAAAATTAGTCACCCAAAACAAAGTCCAATGAATCTATTTTCATTTAAAAAAAAAAAAAAAAAAAAAAAACTAAAAAAAACTAAAAAAAAAAAAACTAAAAAAGTCAATATGTTATAAGATTGGTGCAAAAATAAAGGTTGTCTTCAAATCTTCAAATACTACTTCTACTTCTTGATTCCATTAAATTTTGTCTTTACAATTCAAATATATAAGTGGAGCTACAACTTGAGAAAAGTCCTTAATGAAGATTGGATAATAATTGATAAATCTCAAAAAATATTTGACATTTTTTACTATTTTTGAAATATTTCAATCCATAATAGTTTAAACTTTCTTAAGATCCATCATAAGTCAATCATTTAAAATGATTTATCTTAAGCAGTTGACTTGGATAGTGGCAAATACACACTTTTCTATCTTAGTATGGAGTCTTGCATTGTTTAATTTTTGTAATACACAACCAATATGAAGTTCATATTTTTTTCTATTCTTAAAATAAATTAAGATATTTTTTAGGTAACAAATAATAAAGTCATCTAAAAACTCTCAAATAAACATCATTCATTAGATGTTAAAAAGCTCCTAGTGCATTTATAAGTTTAAAAGGCATGACATTATATTCTAAAATATTCATACCTAATTTGAAATGCAATCTTCCATTCATCTCCTATTTTGATACATACCAAATGGTATACTCTTCATAGATCTATTTTTGTATAGATATCATGGACATACTCATGTAAGCCAGATATTACATATATAAATAGATAGAAGTAATTAAAAGTAAATAAAAATAAGTTAATTCTATAGTATTTGATATGGAAGCTTCCTAGAAGCTTTATAGATGCTGCTTTGACTTCATAGGTATCTTTAATTGACTTTTTGGATTAGAAACGTGGTCAACAAGTTGGCCATGTGCCACACATGTTATTAGCTTGAAGATCAAGCTAATTATGTGGCCCACACGTAGAAAAACTTGCCTTGTAAGTCAAGGCATGTATCTTACAAAGTCAACACATATTAGAGGTCCTATAGAATGTCGCCACATAGACCTAGTTAGATAGTATACATAGAGACAAGAGTGAAGCCTTCTTCACTCTTGTCAACTCTTTTCTTGCTTCCAGTCTACTTTCAAGGGTCTTTAGTTTTCTTGTCTTTTGGCAATAGCCATTCTAGTTTCTCTTTCAATATACATACTTGTTTATTTATATTTTGTTATCTTTCTTTGAGTGAAGGCTTATTTATCTGAATTACTTTTTCATCAAGTTCTTGTCCTTGACAGATTGACAATATTACACCTACAATATCAAAGCTTTGTCTAATCTTGATTAAGAGTGGGTTACTCCTTTTTCTTAATAAGATATAAGCATATTAGAAGTTATGGATTACCTTCTTCTAAACTGATATTGTCCTTAGTATTTTCTTTGTTTTCAAATCCTCTCTTCTATTTGTCTTGAGCAATATTAGACATCTTTTCTTTTCTAAGTGTTATCATCGCAGAACTTATTGAAATAAAGAGTGCAATGGCACAAATGTAAGAGCAATTGAGAGAGTTAATGCTTGTGATGCATCAACTCAATTTACCACGATAAGGAGCAACAAGATTGGCAAGAAGTGAAGATATAGAAATGGTTGGAGCTGCTTCAACATCTGCACCAAACCATGTCCTTTCTCCTAAGGTAGAACGTCCTTCCAATTTTAGAGAACCAAGAATTATCCTACTCGAGAAGTTTGATGGCACCAGATCCAAGTTTTGAGGATTTATCAATCAAGTGTAACTTGTGATTGAACTTCAACTCCAAAGCTATTCAACTCTAGGATCGCAAATTAGATTCATTGATACACTTCTTTTAGGTTCAGCACTATCGTGGTTTTCATCTTTTCTTGAACGATGAGATCCAATATTAGATAATCTAGAGGCTTTTTTGGCGGTTTTTTGATCCATGTATGGAAAACATGATGTAATTCGTGTTGCAACTAATAAGATCCATATTTTACAATAAGGTAATTGATTAGTAACATTGTATGCTTTACAATTTTAAAAACTTGCAACTGATATCAAGTGGGATGATGCTGCACTTATTAGCCAATTTTTCTATGGATTACAATATGAGGTAAAAAAATTAATGCTCAACTTACTTGATCCTCAAATATTGAGTCAAGCAATTGACTTTGCTGTGAAGTACGACGATCACCTTTTTGAATTTTGATCTGAGAACCGTATAAGTGGACCTCAACGTTACTATAATTCAATGGCAATACCAATACCTCTTCAACACATAGATTCGAAAGTAGAAGATATGCAAATTGATGCAGTACATTTCAAACCTCTTACTGAGCAAGAAAAGACTCGTCGTCATCAAGAAGGATTATGTTTATATTGTGGAGAACCAAAGTACACTGCTCAAAATGGTCCAAAGAAACGACGCAATCACAAAATGAGGAGTATGGATGTGAAAGAAGATAATATGTCAGAAAACGAGTTTGTCTAGCTACACTAGGGACCGTGCGGCTCGAACCTTGCACAACATCTAGTGAAGGTCCTATTCTCTCCTCAAAGCCCTCTCCTTGTTTTACATTAAATATTATTTTATGACCTAAATATTACAAAGCCTCTGCCTTGTTAGATTCAGGAGCCTTGGAGTGTTTTTTAGATAAAGAATTTACTAAAAGATATAGTATATCTTTAGTAAAGAAAACTAAACCTGTTCATGTAGAAGTCATAGATGATCGTCCATTATCTTCTAGAGATATTACTCATGAAATCCTTCCTATAGAAGTAATAATCAATGGTCATAATAGCTTTGTAGAATTTAATATCATTAGATCTTCTTCTAATCCAGTCATTTTATGTTTATCGTGATTAGAAAAATACAACCCTCAAATAGATTGAATTTCTCAAACTCTTACTTTTTCTAAAAATATAACTAATAGTGTACTTAATCAAGTAGAGAGTCATAAGTCCAATTCAATTAAATCCGTATTTATAGGTATAAAAGCTTTCTTGCATGCTGCTATGAAAGAATCACCATATATTATTTATGCCACACCCATTTCTACTAGTGGAAAGACTTCAAGTACCATTCCAAGCCAATATCAAGAATTTCAAGATGTATTCAAAAAAAAAGAATGCGAATACACTCCCGAAACATCGTCCCTATGATTGCTCAATTGACTTTCAAGAAGGAGCACAACCGCCATTCGGACCAATCTATAGTTTATCACAAAATGAGTTGACTGAACTCAAGGAGTATATTGAAGAAAATCTAGCCAAGAATTTCATACGCCATTTTAAATCTCCGACAGGAACTCCAATTCTATTTGTGAAGAAAAAAGATGGATCATTGCGGATGTGTGTTGATTATCGAGGACTCAACAAGATTACCATCAAGAACATGTATCCACTACCTTTAATATTTGGACTTCTTGATCAGCTGAATCAAGCTAAGATCTATACAAAAATAGATCTTTGGGGAGCATACAATCTAGTACACATCAAAAAAAGAGATGAATGGAAGTCTGCATTTCGAACTAGGTATGGACATTTTGAATACAATGTCATACCTTTTGGACTTACAAATATACCAGCAGCTTTTCAACATCTAATGAATGATGTTTTTTGAGAGTTTTTGGACGATTTTGTGGTTTGTTATCTAGACGACATCTTGATCTATTCTAAGAATCCAGAAGAACATGAATTTCATGTTTGACATGTATTACACAAAATTAAGAGATGCAAGACTCTATGCCAAGATAGAAAAGTGCAGTATTCCACACTACTCAAGTCAATTTCTTAGGTTACATCATTTCAAATGATGGACTTATTATAGATCCTAAGAAAGTTCAAACTATTATAGATTGGAAGATTCCAAAAATAGTAAGAGATGTCCAATACTTTTTGGGATTTGCCAACTACTATCGGATCTTCATCAAGGACTTCTCTCGAGTAGGAGCTCTATTTATACGTTTGACTTGTAAAGACAAACTCCAATGGAATCAAGAAGCGGAAGTTGCTTTTGAATCTTTGAAGAAAGCATTTGTTTCTGTACCAATTTTGTATCGTGTTGATTTTTCCTAAACATTCTTTATGGAAACAAATGCATCAAACTTTACTGTGGATGTAGTTTTATCACAAATGGAAACAGATGATAAACTTCATCCAGTAGCCTTTCATTCAAGAAAATTCTCAGCAACAAAAATCAATTATGAGATCCATGACAAAGAACTTCTTACAATTGTAGATTCTTTTCAAGAATGGCATCATTATCTAGAAGGCACTTCTAGTCCAGTCACCGTGTATATGGATTACAAGAACCTCGAGTATTTTATATCAACACACATATTAAATCATCGTCAAGCTTGTTGAAGCATGTCTTTATCAAGATTCGAGTTCATCATCGCTTATCAGCCAAGAAAACAACAAGGTTTGTCTGATGCCTTGTCTAGACATTCTTATCTTACACCAAAGGAAAGAGATGCAGCTTTTGAGCAACAAAAAATGGTTCTCTTGAAGCCAGAGCAATTTCATCTTCGGGCAATAAAATCAATATTGACTATTGATTTAATTTTTTTTAAGGAAGTCTAGTTAAGTATGTCTTCAGACCCTCTTGTTCATGATATCAAGAATAATTCTTCAAAATCTCATGATCCTTCTAAATTTGAATTCAAGAACAACCTACTCTATTCTGAAAGATGCTTATATGTTCCAAAAGGAGAAGCACATTTACGTATTCTTCAAGCTCGTCACGAATTCTCAGCAACAAGACATTTTGGATATAATAAGACTTTGTAGCTGATATCTAAGGATTTTTGGTAGCCTCAAATGAGGCAGGCAGTCAAAGATTTTGTACAATCATGTGATGTTTGGTCAAGATCAAAAACTCCTCGTCATCGACCTTTTGGACTTCTTCCGCTATTATCCATTCCAAAACAACCATGGTCTTCTGTTTCTATGGGCTTCATCGTGGATCTTCCTATCTCATGTTCTTATGACTCTATATTCGTGATAGTAGATTGTTTTACCAAGATGGCACATTTTGTATCATGTACAAAATCTATCACAGGTGAAGAAACAGCTAAGTTCTTTCTTGATAATATCTATCGCTATCATGGATTACCCAAGGATATTATATTAGATAGGGGAACTCAATTTGTATCAAGATTTTGGTGGACTCTTTTCAAGATTCTAAAAGTGGATATAAAACTATCTTCGGCATTCCATCCTCAAACTGATGGACAAATGGAGCATGTTAATCAAGTTTTGGAGCAATATTTAAGATGTACCATTAACTACCAATAAGATGATTGGACAACTCTTTTGCCATTGGCAAAGTTTGCTTACAATAACACGGTACATTCTTCTACAAAATAAAAACCTTTCTTTGCTAATTATGGTTATCATCCACGACTTGATACTTTTGACTTTTTAACAATTGATAATCCTGCTATGAAAGATTTGGTGATTCATTTATTAGAGCTACATGCAATGATGAAGGTACAGTTAAAAGAGGCTCAAGAACAACAAAAGGTCAATGCGGATGTTTATCAAAATGAACAACGACCATTCCTCTTGGGTGATAAGATATGGTTACTTCGTCACAATATCAAGACCACTCATCCTTGTGACAAGTTGGACTATCAAAGACTTAAACCATTTTCTATTTCTGCACAAATCAATTCAGTTGCATATTGTTTATATCTATCGGAGTCAATGAAAATGCATCCAGTATTCCACGTGTCTCTTCTTGAACCATACAAGACAGTGGACATACCAAGAAGACAATAAGCTCCACCTCCTTCTATAAAAGTGGACAAGAATGAAGAGTTTGAAGTAGAAGAAGTCTTAGATTTAAGGCAGCGCCGAAATAAATTAGAATATCTTGTCCATTAGCATAAATATGATATTAGTGAATGTACATGGGAGCCAATAAAGAATCTTGCAAATGGAGCAAAGGCGGTGGAGGCTTTTCATCGACGACATCCATCAAAATCAAGATTAAAACCTTCTTTATAAAAGAAACAACATCTAGGCAAGATAACATTCTACTTTCAATCTTTGTTTGTAGCTTCTTTGTAGTTGTGACGCTCAAGAGATGGAGAACCAACAACCAATGGATTCGACTCAAGAACCTTTATTTCTTGACCTGTCGAATGAGACATTACGATTGTCACAACCTTTAAGATGACACAATCAAGATGAAGATCTTCAAGAACGACATGTTCTTTCTCGAATAGATGGTGAGATATACTGCGTTTGGTATCACGATTTGGGAAGGGACTCCCGATGTTTGGTGATTTTGCTAGAGGTAGGAACAACTCCTAATGGTGTTCCAAATGTTTTATTCGAAGGAAGTTATAGAGGCCTCAACAATGATCAAATAACTGGGTGGTCTTTCCGCCCTGATATGGGACACTACTGATAGTTGAAAGGCCCTATGAATCATCTTCGAAGAGAACAAAGATCAAAGTATGTAGCAAATATAATTCGTCGCATCATAGATTTCCTCAACATATGATGACCACTCCTCGTAGAACTCGTCCCTAGAAGGGGGGGTAATATCATGGACATACTCATGTAAGCTAGATATTACATATATAAATAGGTAGAAGTAACTGAAAGTAGATAAAAATAAGTTAATTCTATAGTATTTGATATAGAAGCTTCTTAGAAGCTTCATAGATATTGCTTTGACTTTGTAGGTGTCTTTAATTAACTTTTTGGATTAGAAACGCGGTCAATAAATTGGCCATGTGCCACATATGTTGTTAGCTTAAAGATCAAGCTAACTATGTGGCCCACACATAGAAAAACTTGCCTTGTAAGTCAAGGCATGTGTCCTACAAAGTCAACACATATTGGAAGTCCTATAGAACGTCGCCACATAGCCCCTAGTTAGATAGTATATTATAGAAACAAGAATGAAGCCTTCTTCACTCTTGTCAACTCCTTTCTTGTTTCCAATCTAGTTTCAAGGGTCTCTAGTTTTTTATATCTTATGGCAATAGCCATTCTAGTTTCTCTTTTACTATACATACCTGTTTATTTATATTTTGTTACCTTTCTTTGAGTGAAGGCTCACTTGTCTGAATTACTTTTTCATCGAGTTCTTGTCCTTGACAATAGATCTATTTTTATATAGATCTAAATTTTATTCAATTGATCAAAAATTTTAGATATCAAAGATAGCAAGTAGTTATTCTTGATGGTGATTTTGTTGAGTCTTTGATAATTGACACACATCAGCAATGATTCATGATTTTTCTTCACATAAAATTAGAGCTCCTCTGAGAGATTTGGAATGGCTTATGAAATTCTTGGCTATATTTTCTTCAATATATCCAAGTTCAATTAATTCATTTTGTGATAAATCAGAATTGGTCCAAATGGTGATTGATCTCCTTCTTGAAGGTCAATTGAGTAATTATACGGATGTTATTTTGATAGAATATTTACATTCTTCTTTTCATATACATCTTAAAAATCTTGGTATTGACTTGGAATGATACTTAAAGTCTTTTCATAATTAAAAAAACTCAGTAACACATATGACACAAAGTAATCTTTTTTTTTGGAAAATGCATGAAAGTTCTTGCACCTACAAATATAAGTTAAATTATACTAGACTTATGATTTTCTACTTCATCAACTATATTCTTATTTATACATTTGCAAAAATCAAGTCTATGAAAAATCCATCTATTTTTGGATTATATTTTTTTAGCCATGATAAATCTAAGATAATTGGATTACAAGGAGATCTAATGATATTAAATATTGTAAAGCTACTATGACCATTAATTGTTATTTTTATAGGAAAGAATTCATGAATAACATCTCCTAAAGAAAATGGACGACCATTTATGACTTCTACATGAATAGGTTTAGTTTTCTTTACTAAAAGTATGCTATGTCTTTTAACAAATCTTTCATCTATGAAACTATCAAGGATATGAATCTTGAAGAAAAAAAATCCTCAATATACTCTTGTAACATCGAAAGGAACTAAAAAGTCACTCAAAGATGATATAATATTAAATTAAAATGGCTATTGCCAAAAACAAGAAGTCTAAAAAGTCTTGAAATCAAAAAAGGACTAAAAGGCATTGATAAGAGTGAAAAAGGCTTCACTCTTGCCTCGCATATGTACTTTCTAACTAAGAGCTAAGTGGCAATATTTTATTGGACCTCCAATATATGTTGACTTTGTTAGCCACATGTCTTAATTTTCAAGGTAAGTTATCTATGTATATATCACATAGTTAACTCATTCTGTAAGCTATCAATACATGGTTAATTTGTTGACCAAGTTTCTAACCTACCAATCAACTACAAAGACATTGTAAAGTCAAGCAGTGTTTGTGAAGCTTTGTCATAAACATACACAAGTACTCTAATAAATACCTATATAATTAAGTAAGAATAGATAAAAATAGGTTAATTTTATAAGACCTTACAAAAAGCTTTCTAGTAAGCTCTATTGATACAATTTTAATTTTAGATGTATTTATAGGTTAAAAACTTAGCCAATAAATTAACAACATGTTGGTAGCTTGTAGAAAAAGTTAATCTCATGTAATAGCTTGTAGAACAAACTAACTATGTAGTACATACATAGATAACTTATCTTGTAAGTTAAAACATGCGCCTAACAAAGTCAATACATGTTGGAGGTCTTATAGAATATTGCCACGTAGCTCTTAATTAGAGAATATATATAGAGGCAAGAATGAAGCCTTCTTCACTCTTATCAATGCCTTTCTAGTCCTTAGTCTTATTTCAAGACTTATCAGTCTTCTTATTTTTAATAATAGCCATTCTAGTTCAACATTATATAATCTTTGAGTGACCTTTTAGTTCTTTTTAGTGATACAAGAGTACATTGAGGATTTTCTTTCTTTGAGATTCATATTCTAGATAATTTGACAAAAGTGATAATATATTGTTTCTATCTTATTTTAGAAGTGAGTGGATTACCTCATTTCTATTGTTGTATTTAAAAGGTTGCAGACTATCTACCTTTAAATAAAAAAAATCTTATTTTCTAACATTGAACTTTTTCTTAAAGAGAGTGGATTATACCTATTTGTGTAAATTTATTATTAAAGATTATAGATTATTTTTTCCTAATTTAATTTTTTAAATTTCATTAAATTATCTATAGAAAAAAAATTATGAAAATAATTGTTTTTCAACCATGCTACTCTCAACAGAAATAAGAATAGATTTACAAATATTACAGATCTTCATGAGCTTGTCAATACTCTAAGAATAGAAATCTTACATATTTCCAATATGAATCATGGACGTACTATGCCTACACCTATGGAAGAAGTTTAGAATTTATGACAAGAAATTGTGTAATTGAAAGAAATAAGTAGAATAGCCTCACAACCAAATTTAAGGAATTTCACTTCTACAAGTATGACATAGACAAAGACTAGTATGCCCGAGAAGTTTAATGGAATAAGATCAAAATTTTGAGAATTTTTGCAACAAGACAAGCTCTATTTAAAGTTGCATCTTTCTAATACTACGATGGATTTACTCAAGTCGATTCATATATATACTTCTATTAGGAAGTGTTCTCTCTTAGTTTGGACCTTTATGAAAAAGTTTCATGATTCTTTTATAATTTGAATTCATTCTAAGAAGAGTATTTATGGCCATATTTAGAAAAATAATCAAAAAGAGTAGCGAGAGATCAAATTCTTATCTTTATTACAAAGATCATGGTCAACGACCATATATACTTGTTGAATTCCAAAACCTTGTTTGTAATATGGATTGGAATGAAAAATCCCTTATCAATCAATTTCAATATGGATTAAAAGATAACGTCAAAGACTTTTTATTGACAATGCCAAAAACAAAATCTTTGGAATAATTTATTGCTTCAAGCCATTGCATGTGACAATTAATTATTTGAAAGTTTTCAAGAATAAAGATATGGTTGTAAAGGAGCAAATCAAATAATAACAACATCTCCTAATTTTTCAAAAACTTATTTATAAAAACTAAAACCAATGCAAATTGATACAATATGTTTTAAATTCCTTACAAAGTAAGAAAAGAATCGACAATGTGAAGAGGGCTTATACTTATATTGTAGAGAAACTAACCATAGTGCTCAATATTATCTAAAGAAACAACGCAAATATAAAATAAGGAGCACAATTGCTAAAGAAGACAATAGAATAAAAACAAGTTGCTCTAGCTACAATATAGGCAGCCTAAAATCATGTGTAATATCTAAAAAATGTCCTATTCTCTCTTCCAATCCTTCATCTTTTTTTATAATAGAAGTCTGTTTAGAACCAAAAAATTACAAAGTCTTAGCCTTCTTGGATTTAAAAGCCTCAACTTGTTTTTTATAAATGATGACTTTGCCAAAAAATAAGATATATCCTTAGTTAAGAAAATCAAACTTGTGCATGTAGAAGTAATAGATGGACATTCATTATCTTCTGGAAATATTACACTTAAAACTATTCTTATAGAAGTAGCAACTAGTGGTCACAATATTTTATTAACATTTAATATAATTAAATCTCCTTCTAATCAAATTATTTTAGGATTATCATGATTAGAAAGATATAATCCTTAAATAGACTGGATTTCTTACAATCTTGATTTTTTCTATAGTTTAGGCTAAGATCTTGCTAAGCAAGTAGAAATCCATAAATCTATTACATCCAAATCTTTATTTGTAGATGCGAGATCTTTCAAGCATCTTTTGTTATATATGCCACATCCATTGCTGATAGTAAGAAGATATGAAGTCATATTTGTAGCCAATATTAAGATTTCTATGACATTTTTGAAAAGAAAAATATAGATATTCTTTCAAAGCATCGTCCTTCTAATTGTTCCATTAATCTTCAAGAAGGAAATCAACCACCATTTGGACCAATCTATAGCCTATCACAAAATGAGTTGATTGCACTTAAAGAAAGATATTGATGAAAACTTGGCCAAGAACTTTAAACGTCATTCTAAATCTCCAACTTGTGCTCCTATCTTACTTATAAAGATAAAAGATGGAACTCTGTAGATGTGTGTGGATTATTGAGGACTTAATAAGATCACCATCAAGAATTGGTATCTTCTACCTTTGATTTCAAAATCTTTTAATCAACTAAATCAAGCAAAGATCTATATCAAAATAGATCTATAAAAAGCATATAATTTGATCTACATTAAAGAAAGAAATGAATGGAAGACTACTTTTTGAACTAGGTATAGATATTTTGAATATAATGTCATGCCTTTTGGACTTATAAATGCATCACCTGAATTTCAACATTTAATGAATAATATCTTTTGTGAGTTTCTTGATGATTTTGTTATTTACTATTTGGATGACATTCTAATCTATTCTAAGAATATAAAAGAAAGCATAAAGTTCATATTTTTGTATGTTACAAAACTAAGAGATGTAGGATTATACGCAAAGATGAAAAAGTATGTATTCCACACTACTCAAGTTGACTTTTTGGAATACATCATTTCTAATGAAGGCCTTATGATGCATCCAAAGAAGGTCCAAACTATCATAGATTAAATGATCCTAAGAACAATAAGAGATATGCAATACTTTTTGGATTTTGTGAATTATTATCAAATCTTTATGAAGAACTTTTTTCAAATTATAGCTCTACTTACAGGTTTGACTTGTAAAGACAAATTTAAGTGGAATAAAGAAGCCAAAGCATCGTTTGTTGCTTTGAAGAAGGAATTTACTTTTGTACCAATTTTGCATCATGTCGACTTTTTTAAGGCATTCTTTATGAAAATAGATGCATCAGACTTTGCTTTAAGTATAATATTGTCACAAATGGAAATAGATGACAAATCCCATCTAATAGCTTTTCATTCAAGGAAATTTTCAGTAGCCAAGATTAACTATGAAATCCACGATAAAGAACTTCTTATAATTGTAGATTCATTTCAAGAATGGAATCATTAACTAAAAGTCACTTCAAGTCTAGTCATACTATATATAGATTACAAGAACCTCAAGTATTTCATATTGGCAAGTCTTTTCAATTGTTACAAAGCCCGTTGGAATATATGATTATCAAGATTTGATTTCAAGATCACATATTGGCCTAAAAAACAACAAGATTTATCAAATACTCTTTTTAAATACTCTTATCTTGTATCAAAAGAAAGAGACATATATTTTGATCAATAAAGAACAATCTTCTTGAAGCCAAAGCATTTTCATCTTCAAGTAATAAAATCAACATTGACTGTTGATTCAACCTTTGTCAAATAAACTCAATAAAAGAAGTTCTTTAATCTTCTTGTGTATGATATCAAGAATCTTTTTTTTAAGTCTTATGATGTTTCAAAGTTTGAATTCAAAAACAACCTATTCTATTTTGAAGGATGCCTATTTATTCCAAAAGGAGAAGCACATTTTTGTGTTCTTCAAGCATGTCATGACTTTCTAGCAACTAAACATTTTGGATACAAAAAGACTTAAGAGGTTGTATCTAAAGATTTTTGATAGCCACAAATATAAAAGGTGGTAAAGGACTTTGTTCAATTATGTGATGTTTATTCAAGATCAAAAATCCCTCATCATTGATCCTATAGACTACTTCAAGCATTCCCTATATGAATAATCATGGTCTTTTATTTCTATAGATTTTATTACAAATCTTCTAAGTTCAAGTTTATATATTTCTATATTTATAATTATAGATTGCTTCATCAAAACAACACATTTTGTATCATGTACAAAATCTATTTCAAGTGAAGAAATAGCTAAGCTTTTCATTGACAATATTTATCACTATTATGTATTATCAAAGGATATTATATCAAACAGGGAAATTCAATTTGTATCAAGATTTTGAAGAATCCTATTTAAGATTCTAAAGATAGATATTAAGCTTTTTTTGACTTTTCATCCTAAAACTAATGGACAAATGGAACAAGTAAATTAAGTTTTGGAGTAGTATTTGAGGTGTATCATCAACTATCATCAAGATGATTGGACAACTCTTTTGCCATTGGCAGAGTTTACATACAATAATTTTGTACATTCTTCTACTCAACAGATACCTTTCTTTACTAATTATGGTTATCATCCATAACTTGATACTTTTGACTTTTCAAAAGTTAATAATCTTATAGCAGAAGATTTAATAAATCATTTTTCGTGAGCTACATGCAACAATGAAGATACAGTTAAAAGAAGCTCAAGAACAAAAAAAGATTAAAGCAATATCTTATCGCTAGGAGTAACCACAATTCAATGTGGATAACAAAGAATAGTTATTTCATCGCAATATTAAGACTACTCATCTTTGTGATAAGTTAGACTATTGTAGATTGGGACCTTTTCCTATTTGTGAAAAAATCAATCCTCTTGCTTAATGATTATATCTACCGGAGTCTATGAAGATCCATCATATATTTCATATGTCTCTTTTTGAGTCATATAAGACAATAAATATTTTGGAAAGAAGACAAATGCGACTTTTTTCTATAGAAGTGGATAGTAATTAAGAGTTCAAGGTAGAAGAAGTCTTATATTCAAGGTGGTATCGTAATAGGTTACAATATCTTGTTCATTAGTATGGATATGATATTAATAAATACATATGAAAACTAGCCAAAAATCTTGCAAATATAGCAAAGAGAGTTGAAGCTTTTCATTGACGACATCCATCAAAATCAAAATGAGGAATAACAAATCTTTGCTATAAAAAAATAAGATCAAAAGAAGATAATATTCTTCCTTCTATCTTTATTTTTAGCTTCTATATATTTGGCACTGAAATTGAAAACCAACAAATGAACAAATTCAACTCAAGAGCTTTTATTTACAAAGTTAATTGAAGAGATATTGTAATTATCACAACTTTCAAGATGATAAAATCGAGATGAAGATCCTCAAAAATAACATGTCCTTCCTCAAATAGATGGCAAGATACAATGTGTTTGGTATCACAACTTTGGAAGAGAGTTCCAATGTTTGGTGATTTTATTAAAAGTAGAAACAATTCCTCATGATATTTCAAACATTTTATTTGAAGGAAGTTAGAAAGGCCTCAATAATAATCAAATAACAAAGTGATCTTCTTGCCTTGGTATAGGACACTATCGATAGTTGAAAAGACCTATCAAGCATCTTTGAAGAGAACAAAGATCAAAGTATGTGGCAAATATAATTTTTTGTATCTTAAATTTTCTTAACATATGAAGACTGCTCCTTGTAGAACTCATCCCTAAAAGAGAGGTAATATCACGGACATACATAGGTACTCTAATAAATATCAATATGATCAGATAGGAGTAAGTAAAAGTAGATAAAAGTGAATTAATTTCATAAGACCTTCTAAAAAACTTCTTAAAAGCTTCATAGAGGTAGTTTTGACTTTAGATGTGTTTATAGGTTGAAAACTTGGCCAATAAGTTAACAACATGTTGGTAGATTATAGAATAAGTTAACTCCATATAATAACTTATAGAACAAGCTAATTATGTGGTGCATATATAGATAACTTGCCTTACAAGTTAAGACATGCGCCTAGCAAAGTCAACACATGTTGGAGGTCTTATAAGACATTGCTATATAGCTCCTAATTAGGAAGTATATATGGAGGCAAGAGTGAAGCCTTCTTCACTCTTGTCAATGCCTTTCTTGTCTTTAGTCTTGTTTCAAGACTTTCAACTCTTTTTTTTGGTGATAACTATTCTAGTTTAATATTATATCATCTTTGAGTGACTTTTTAGTTCCTTTTAGTGATATAAGAGTGTATTGAGGATTTTCTTTCTTTGAGATTCATATCCTTGACAAGCTTCTAAGAAGCTTCTTTAAAAGGTCTTATGAAATTAATCTACTTTTATCTACTCTTACTTAATCATATAGGTATTTACTAGAATATATATATATATATATATATATATATATATGTATATAAATCATATAGGTATATAAATCATATAGATATTTACTAGAATATATATATATAGATATATAAAAATCATATAAGTATTTATTAGAATATATTTATATATATCTATATATATATATATATATATATATATATATATATATATATATATCTATAGAAATATGTAAATCATATAAGTATTTACTAGAATATATATATATATATATATATATATATAAATCATATAGGTATTTACTAGAATATATTTATATTTATATGTATATATAGAAATATGCAAAGGTTCCTAAATCTAATAAGATAGAGGTTTTTTGATATTTAGGTCCTAAAATAATATTTATTAAAAAATAAGGAGAGGATTCTAAAGAAAGAATAGGACCTTCACTATGTGTTGTATAAAGTTCCAACAGCCCGGTTCTTATTGTAGCTAGATAAGTTTCATTTTTTGACATACAATCTTCTTTGATAATTATATTCTTTATTTTGTGGTTGTATTGCTTCTTTGGATAAACTTGAGTAGTAAACTTAGGTTCTTTACAATACAAGTACAATCTTTTCTAACAACGACAAGTCTTTTCTTCCTTAATAAGAAGTTTGAAATATACTACATTAATTTATATATCATCTATTTTCAAATGTATGTGTTAAAAAGACGTTGGTATTGCTATTGAATTATAAGAAGGTTGAAGCGCACTTATATGACTCTGAGATCAAAATTCAAAAATTCAATTGTCATACTTCATAGCAAAGTCAATTGCTTGACTTAATATTTGAAGATCAAAAAAATTGAGCATCAAATGTTTTACTTCATATTATAATTTTTAAAAAAAAATTAACTAACAAATGTAGCATCATTTTACTTAATATCAATTGTAAGTTGTATAAATTGTAAAGCATATAATATTACTAATAGATTCTTTTTTACAAAATATCATTCTTGTTGGTTGTAATATAATTTGCATCAAATTTTCCATACATGGATCAAAATTCCATCAGAAAAGCCTCTAAATTATTCAATATTGAATCTTGTCATTCAAGAAAAGATGGAAATCATGATAATGGTGAATCTAAAAGAAGTATACTAATAAATCTCACTTACAATCTTGGGATTGGATAGCTTTGGAGTTGAAATGTAATCACAAGTTGTACTTGATTGATAAATCCTCAAAACTTGGATCTTGTGCCATCAAACTTCTTGGATAGTGTAATCCTTACTTCTCTATTATTGAAAAAGTGTTCTATCATAGGAAAAGAAACATGATTTGGTACAATTATTAATGCAGCTCCAATCATCTCTATATCTTTGCTCCTAACAAAATAAAACTTTTTTCAAAGAAGTATAAAAAAATAGAAGTTAAGAAACATGTACATTAAAAAGAATTGAAATGATTATTGTCAAAAGACTAAAGATTCTTGAATCTAGACTAGAGCAAAAAAAAGACTTTATAAGAATGAAGAAAGCTTCATTCTTGCCTCTATATATACTATTCATCTAAGAGTTATGTGGCAACGTTCTATAAGACCTCGAACATGTGTTGATTTTGTAAGCTGCATGTCTTAATTTGCAAGGCAAGTTTTTTATGTGTGCACCACATAGTTAGTTTTTTTTCACAAGCTATTCATACATATAATACTTGACTAACTTGTTAATTAATTTTTTAACCTAAAAGTCAATTATAAATATGTATAAAGTCAAAATTATGTATATAAAGCTTCTAAAAAGCTTTTCTAAAAGATATTATAAAATTGATCTATTTATATCTATTTTTATGTATTTTTTATAAATCATATGGAAAATTATTAGAATAAGTATATATGTTCGTGATATGTAGAAATCATAGATGGTCGTTTGGTGTCTTTTGGAGATATTATCTATGAAATTTTTCTTTAAGATATAATAATTAAAGATCATAATAATATATTAATATTTAATGTGATAAAATCTCCATCTAATCTGATTATTTTAGGATTATCTTTGTTTAAAAATTATAATCTTCAAATAGATTTTATTTTTTATAATTTTAATTTTTCTTATAGTTTGATCTAAAATTCTATTAATCAAGTAGAAATACATAAGTATAATACATTCAAATCCTTACTAATAGATATAAAATCTTTCATTCTTATAGCAAAAAAAATTCATCTTTTGTTATATATACCATATCCATTTTTGATGGTAGAAAGATGTCAAGTGGTATTCCTAATTAATATCAAGATTTCTAAGATATTTTTGAAAAAAAAAATGCACATATTCTTCTAAAGCATTGACCTTATGATTATTCAATTGATTTATAAGAAAGAACTCAACTACTATTTGGACCAATCTATAGCTTATTGCAACATGAGTTGGCTGCACTAAAGGGGTATACTCATAAGAACTTGGCTAAAAACTTCATATCCCATTCAAAATCTCTAGCAAGAGCTTTTATTTTATTTTAACAAAAAAAAAAAAAAAAAAAAAAAAAAATCTATATGAATATGTATAAACTATCGAGGACTTAATAAGATCACCATCAAGAATAGGTATTTCTTATTTTTGATTTCAAAAATTCTTGACCAATTCAATCAAGCAAAGATGTATACAAAAATAGATCTATATGGAGCATACAACCTAGTCCGCATCAAAGAAGGGGATGAATAAAAAATTATATTTTGAACCAAATATGGACATTTTAAATATAATTTCATGGCTTTTGGACTCACAAACACACCAAATACTCTTCAACATCTCATAAATTTTGTTCTTTGTGAGTTTTTTGATGATTTTATTATTTAATATTTAGATGACATTCTAATCTACTCTAAAATCACAAAAAAAATATAAATTTTATATTTGTCATGTATTATAAAAACTTAAAGATATAAGATTGTGTACCAAGATAAAAAAATATATATATATTCTATACTATTCAAGTTGACTTTTTAGGATAAATCATTTCTAAAAAAAGACTAATGATAGATTTGAAGAAAGTCCAAACTATCATGGATTGGAAGATCTCAAAAATAATCAAAGATGTGTAATCTTTTTTGGGATTTACTAATTATTATCAAATCTTCATCAAGATTTTTTTTTAAATTATGACTCTTCTTATATAGTTGATATGTAAAGATAAACTTGAGTGGAATAAAGAAGCTGAAGCATCTTTTAAAGCCTTAAAGATAACATTTATTTTTAAATTAATTTTGTATTGCATCTATTTTTTCATTGCATTATTTATAAAAATAGATGCATCAAACTTTGCTATTGGTGTTATTTTGTCACAAATGGAACTAGATGACAAGTTCCACTTGATAGCTTTTTATTCCAAGAAATTTTTAGTAGCTAAGATTAACTATGAAATCTATAAAAAAGAGCTTTTTGCAATCAAGGATTTATTTCAAGAATAACAACATTATTTAGAAGGCACTTCTATTCCAATTATCATATATTTGAATGACAAGAACCTTAAGTACTTCATATTAGTATATATTTTGAATTATTACCAAGCCCATTGAAATATGTTTTTATCAAGATTTGATTTTGAGATCACTTATCAATCCTGAAAATAACAAGATTTGTCAAATGCCTTATTTTATATCAAAAGAAGGAGATGCAAATTTTCATCAATAAAAATTGATTCTCTTGAAGCTAAAGTATTTTTATCTTTAAGCAATAAAATTAATATTGAATATTGATTCAATCTTTGTCAAGAAAATTCAATCAAGTATGTTCTTTAATCCTCTTATTCATGATATCAAGAATAATTCTTCTAAGTCTTATGATACTTTCAAGTTTGAGTTCAAAAATAATCTATTCTATTTTAACGAATAATTATATATTTCAGAAGGTAAGACATAATTATATATTTTTTAAGCTTGTCATGACTTTCCAACAATTAGATATCTTGGATATAATAAGACTTTAAAATTAATATTGAAAATTTTTTAATGGTCTCAAATATAGAAGGAAATTAAAAAATTTGTATAGTCGTGTGATATTTATTCAAGATCAAAAAATCCTTGTCATTGATCTTATAGACTTTTTTAATTATTATTTATTCTAGAATAACCATGGTCTTTTATTTTTATAGATTTTATCACAAATCTTTCAGTCTCAGGTTCATATGGTTTTATATTTGTGATAGTAGATTATTTTATCAAGATGGCATATTTTATATTATGTACAAAATCTATAACAAGTAAAGAAATAACTAAATATTTTCTCGACAATATCTATCACAATTATAAATTATTTAAAGATATTATATTAGATAAGGGACTCAATTTGTATTAAGATTTTGAAAACTTCTTTTTAAGATTCTAAAGATATATAGAATGCTCTCTTTGGCTTTTCATCCTCAAATTGATGGACAAATGGAATAGGTAAATCAAATTTTGGAATAATATTTGAAATATACTATCAATTAATATCAAGATGATTGAACAATCTTTTTATCATTACCATAGTTTGCCTACAATAATTTGATGGTTCTTAAATATATTAAAAAGTAAAGTAGACAAATATGTAGCTTTATTATCAATAAATACATTGGAAGAAGCTCTACAATTAGCAAAGAAAGTTGAATTAAGTATACATAGAGAAGAAAGATCTTATATTACAAAATTTGAAGATTCAAGTTGAAATTGAGATGAAGAAAAAAAATAAAAATAAAAGAAAGTAAAGAAATTCTATTAAAGAAAATTCTTCTATTCAACAAACACATTTTTTTTGTCAATTATGGTTATCATCCACAACTTAATATTTTTGACTTTTTAAGAGTTAATAATCTTATGGTAGAAGATTTGGCAAATTATTTATTAAAGCTATATGTAACAATGAAGATGTAATTAAAAGAAGCTCTAAAACAACAAAAGATCAATATAAATGTCCATTACAAGGAACAACTATAATTCAATGTGGATGACAAAGTATGGTTATTTCATGACAATATCAAGATTATTTATCTTAGTGTATTGTAAGCTTAGATCTTTTTTTATTTGTGAATAAGTCAATCATGTTGTTTATTGATTACATCTATTGGAGTTTATGAAGATCCATTTTGTATTTCACATATCTCTTCTTAAGTCAGATAGAACAGTGAATAACTTTGGAAGAAGACAAATACTACCTCTTCATACAAAAGTAGATAATGATTAAGAACTTGAGATAGAAGAAGTCTTAGATTCAAAGTAGCATTAAAATAGATTAAAATATCTTCTTTATTGATATGGATATGATATTAATGAATGAATATAGGAGCCAATAAAAATTCTTGCAAATATAGCAAAGAAGGTTGACGCTTTTTATCAATAACATCTATCAAAATTAAGATGAAGAATTGCAAGATCCATAAAAGAAAATGACTGCTTCTTGTCAAACTCGTTTCTAAAAGAGAAGGTAATGTCATGGACATACAAATTTATTCCAATAGTTATTCATATGATAAAGTAGAAGTAGGTAAATATCAATTAAATTCATAATATCTTCTATAAAAGCTTTATAGATGTAATTTTGACTTTACATATATTTGTAGTTAATTGATAGGTTAAAAATTTGATAAAAAAATTAATCATGTATGACATATATTGGTAGCTTATAGAAAAAATTAACTATGTGGCACATATATAAATAACTTGCCTTGCAAGTTAAGACATGTGTCTAGCAAAGTGAAGACATGTTGGAGGTCCTATAAAAGATTATCATGTAGCTCTTAGTTAGAGAGTATATATGGAGGCAAGAGTAAAGTCTTCTTCATTCTTATCAATGCCCTTATAGTCTTTAGTCTTGTTTCAAGACTTTTTAGCCTTCTTATCTTTGACAATAGCCATTCTATTTCAATATATTACCATCTTTGGATAATTTTTTAGTCTTTTTTAATGATACAAGAATGTATTGAGGATTCCTATCTTTAAGATTCATATCTTTGATAGACATTAAGTTTCTTTTTGTTTTAATTTAAGATAGTAGCTACATTGCTTAAATATTCCTTCATATTTTAAAGTAATTTCTACTTTTTCTATTGTCATGAGTACCAAGAATACTATTGAAGAGGAGATTAACTATGTATCTAATACTATAAGATAGATTTAGGAGAAAGAAGACTTTTTTAGGTATTCTTCTTACTTCTTCATCCATACAACTTTACAAATGGCAATATAATCATCAAGAAATATTTAGTATAAGATGTTGTTTAATTTTAAAAATCTAATCCTAAAAAGAATTTGAATACTTTTGGATTCTTGTGGAATAAATTGCATTTGCTAAGAGTGCAAGTATAAGAGATGAGCACCAAAGTAGAAAAGGCTATGCTAGAGGGCTTCTTTTGCTTCTAATTTTGATTTGAAAGTTAATACAAAATACTCTCTGTAACATTTGTATACAATTGATCTTCATGGTAAGTTGTAATAGATTAACATTCATCCATTCTTGCAATTCAATGCAAGAATAGTGTTTGGTTAAAGTAAGGCCAATAAGAGCAAGTTTGGACATGAATTGGGCATCCTGATTAATACTAATTAGGATACTTCCTAAAAGTTTGGTCATAATTTTAGACTGGAGGAATAAGACATGGCACGGACAATCTTAGATACATTTTTCTAATGCAATGATCTTGTAAGTGTTGTAGTAGTCACTATGATGTTACTTCTTATTTCTTGTCATACCAATCCTTATCTTTACTAAATTTCATTTTATATTTACATTGTAAGTAAAAATTAAAGTTAAATAATTTAGGATTTGAAACTTTTTTTGATTGAATCTTGTTTTTAGGTGTTGTTGCAAAAGTAGGCGTGGTTCTTGTTTCCTTGGTTGTCTCTGCTCTACTTAAGCATCATTGCATTTTTACAATTTTGTAGTTATTGTGCTATTATATCATACCTCCGCCATTGCCTTCCAATAGAATCCATCAATTCAAAAGCTTGATCTCCAATTTCCAATCTTCATGGCATCTTTTTAGTTTATATTATTTCCAAAAATCTAAACTTACACAAAAAGAAACAAAATAAAACACCAACACTAAGTAAGAGATGATGAATTTCAACTTCAATAAAGCTTTTGAACCATCACTTTTCAAAATGGACTTCTAAAAATAAATATATCCTTAAAATAGATTGTCACTACCTTATATATCATATCAATCTTTCCCATTTGTGTCAAAAGAAAAACAAATAAAATCTGACTAAACAAGTGTGCGTGACAACATTGAATACACAGCCACCGAAGGCAGCGTAAGCACGAGAGAAGTGGGATCCAAAGAGGCGCCTCCCCTACGGCTGCTGGTGGTAAGAGGGGAAGAGATTGGCGGGGGGGGGGGGGGGGGGTGTAGAAGGATCGGATCTTTCGCCATCGCCAGGCCCAGCAGCAAGCTATGCAAAGCCAAGGCGAGTCAAGCCAAGGCCAGGCCAGGCCAAGGCATGCAAATCCCTCGCAGGGGGGGCGGTGGAGATGCGACAAACGGTATCGAACGAACCACCGGAGTTGGTTTGTTTCAGGGCCATGACATCACTCACGCCTGCAGCCTGCACCCCATCAATCAGAGCCAATCGTCCTGCCTACCCCGCTTTGTCAGCCCCTTCCTGTCTCTACCTTCTTGGAGCTTTGCTGGGGATGCTCCTAGAGAGTTGCAGTTGTAGTCTTTCTTTGTAGTAGTAGTTGTTGTTGTAATAGTAGCTGTAGTAGTCGTCGTAGTAGTTGTGGTCGTAGTAGTCCATGTTGGCTCTCTTCCTGCGACTCCCTGGCATCGTCCGTGGCTGACACCCTGACGAGCGCGCACTGCTAGAAACGCCCACAAGCGCTACCTGGTTTCCAAATTCCCCCTCCTCTTCCTCCTCCTCCTTGAAGAAGAGGAGACCATAGGGGCCTCTCCTGATGGACAATCCATCACTGTGACGCATTGCAAACTCATGCACAATTAACTTCTCATTCATGAGTCTGATCGTTCCGACGAAATTGACCAAGAATCTCTGCTGCACGCCATTGCATGGCGACCCTTTCTGCGTTTCCCTCGTGGGTTGTTGATTCCGAACGTGTAGAGTTGCGGAGGAGCATGGCGTGGAAACTTTCGCATTATCCCTCACAAGTTGATGGAACAGTAGTTTATTTTCCTGAAATAGTTTGTTATTGTATTTTCTTTTGGATCCAGTTACCCAGAAGTGGCGGGGAAGGGTCTTCCACGAGTTCAACAAAAGCTTAAGGATGATGCAGAGATATTGTAAAGGTGTGCATGCAATAGAAAAAATTATGGCAAAAAACAATGCTCCGACAGATGGGTCTCTCATCCCAATTACAAATTAGAGACAAAACTGATGGCTAGCCTAGCATTACTTTACATAGAATGAGCACAAATATCACAATTACTCTTGTTTCATTATTTTCATATCAAAATGCTTTGAAAAATAATAATAAATAATAAAACAAAATGTATGGTGTTTAATAACCAAAAAGTAAGTGTAGAAAAGATACTAGTTCGTTTCATTAAGATATTGATAAAATAGACTAATAGTCCATAGAATAGTCAGTTCAGGAGGATGGATGGTTAACTTAGTTATTAAAAATGGTTAATTACATGATTACGATTAGAATTTGGGAATAGGAAGTAAGTATATAGGAGTTGTAGAAGTTAGTCTGAGGGCCAGACTGTGATAGTCATGAGTCGAGGTAAGTTTGGTGCTACCTCTTTGTCTCTTTGTTTTTCTTTATTATTGAAGAGTAATGGATAGTTTCTGAATACTGAAAAGTGAATTTGTAGAATAAATCAGAGATTGATTTATGAGTTATTGATTATGTAATTGGAGTACTTAGTGATTGAATTATATGAGGAGTTATTAGAAGATTATGATTATTATTTTTTAATGAGAGTTATATGTGTTTTGACAAAGGAAGTTGGTAATTACAAAAATTATGTGAATTCAGATTGATTGAAGTGAAGTTTGTTAATTCTAGTGTTGGATGGAAATTATGTGTTTTGAGCGGTCTTTTGAAAGTGCAAACTTGCACACTATTGTTATCAGTTGATGAAGGAATATTGTTATTGGGAAAAAGTATTTTAGTGGTTCGAAATACGCTTAATTGTATGATCCTAACAAGTAAAACTCATGCACTTAGTCTTTCCGTGTGTTCGAATTCTCTCATACAGGTTTATTCTGAAAGAAATTGTAGAATAAGTAAAACGACAATCATATTTTGGCACCACTGCTGGGGATAGACAATAGCATTGAGTGTTAGGAATTAACTATCGGTTTAATTAGATGGAAGATAGGAAGAAAATTCAGTAGAATATAATGAAAGAGTATGGTTATTAAGAATGAAAACTTAATAGTAAAGAGAATACGGCAGTCGAAAGAAAGAATAAAGAGATTGCAAGCAAGAAATTTGTTGCGTAACAAGTAAGAACGGAAGTTAAAAAGGAATCATCTACAAAGTTAGATTAAACCATGGTTGTATGCTTATCGGCATATCCAAGTATATCCAAAAGTTGATCGACATCAAATATTTCAGCAGTATATATCGTTAGAAAAATAGCCAAAAGCACTTGCGGAAAATTTTGTCAATAGACCAATATTTCCCTTAACGCCATTAACTACGAGTGGAGGAATCACATAAGAATTGGATACTGTCAAGGACAAAGACTCGATGAGGGAAAATATACACAAAAAGACTATCTCAATATAATAAGTCAAAATATAAACAAGTAGGTATATTAAAAGGAAATTGGAATGGCTATTGCCACAAGACAAGAAACTAAAGACTCTTGAACCTGGACTAGAAGCAAGAAAGGAGTTAACAAGAGTGAAGAAGCCTTCACTCTTGTCTCTATATATACTATCTAACTAGGGGCTACGTGGCGACGTTCTATAGGACCTCCAATATGTGTTGACTTTGTAGGACACATGCCTTGACTTACAAGGCAAGTTTTTCTACGTGTGGGCCACATAGTTAGCTTGATCTTCAAGCTAACAACATGTGTGGCACATGGCCAACTTGTTGACCACGTTTCTAATCCAAAAAGTCAATTAAAGACACCTATGAAGTCAAAGCAGCGTCTAAGAAGTTTCTAGAAAGCTTCTATATTAAATATTATAGAATTAACTTACTTTTATCTACTTTTACTTACTTCTACCTATTTCTATATGTAATTATTAGCTTACATGATTATGGCCATGATATTACCCCCCCTTCTAGAGACGAGTTCCACGAGGAGCGGTCATCATATGTTGAGGAAATCTATGATGCGACGAATTGTATTCACCACATACTCTGATCTCTGTTCTCTTCGAAGATGATTGATAGGGCCTCTCAACCATTGGTAGTGTCCCATACCAGGGCGAGAAGACCACCCAGTTATTTGATCATTGTTGAGCCCTTCGTAACTTCCTTCGAATAGAATATTTGGAACACCATCAGGAGTTGTTCCTACTTCTAACAAAATCACCAAACATCGGGAGTCCCTTCCCAAATCGTGATACCAAACGCGTTGTATCTCACCATCTATTCGAGGAAGAACATGTCGTTCTTGAAGATCTTCATTTCGATTGCATCATCTTGAAGGTTGTGACAATCGTAATGTCTCGTCCGACAGGTCAGCAAACGAAGGTTCTTGAGTTGAATCCGCTGGTTGTTGGCTCTCCATCTAATTAGTGTCACAAATGCAAAGAAGTTACAAACAAGGATAGGAAATTGAATGTTATCTTGCCTCAATCTTGTCTCTTTTATAAGAGAGATTTTCATCTTGGTTTTGATGGATGTCGTTGATGAAAAACTTTGACTTTAGCTGATGCATTTGCTAGATTCCTGGATGGCTCCCATGTGCGTTCACTAATATCATATCCGCGCCAATGAACAAGATATTCCAGCTTATTTTGGCGCCGCCTTGAGTCTAATATCTCTTCCACCTCAAATTCTTCATTATTATCTACTTCTATAGGAGGCGGTGGCATTTGTCTTCTTCCTTGTATATCCACTGTCTTATATGGTTCAAGAAGAGACACGTGGAATACAGGATGGATCTTCATTGACTCCAGTAGATGTAACCGATATGCAACTGGGTTGATCTATTCAGAAACAGAAAAGGGGCCAAGCCTACAATAGTCCAACTTGTCACAGGGTCAAGTAGTCTTGATATTGCGACGAAGTAGCCATACCTTATCACCCACGTTGAGTTGTGGTTGCTCCTTACGATATGGATCTGCGTTTATCTTTTGTCGTTCTTGAGCTTCCTTCAATTGCGTCTTCATTATTGCATGTAACTCTGACAACCGATTTGCCATATCTTCTGCTGCAGGATTATCAACTTTTGAAAAATCAAAAGTATCAAGTCGTGGATGATAGCCATAATTGGCAAAGAAAGGTGTTTGTTGTATGGAAGAATGTACCGTATTATTATAAGCAAACTCTGCCAATGGCAGAAGGGTTGTCCAATCATCTTGTTGGTAGTTGATAGTACACCTTAAATATTGCTCCAAGACTTGGTTTACGCGCTCTGTTTGTCCATCAGTTTGAGGATGGAAAGCCGAAGATAGCTTTATGTCCATTTTTAAAATCTTGAAAAGGATCCTCCAAAATCTTGACACAAATTGAGTTCCCCTATCCGATATGATATCTTTAGGTAATCCATGATAGTGATAGATATTATCAATGAAAAGCTTAGCTGTTTCTTCACCTGTGATAGATTTTGTACATGGCACAAAATGTGCCATCTTGGTGAAACGATCTACTATCACAAATATAGAATCATAAGATCTTAAGCTTGGAAGATCTGTGATGAAATCCATACAAACAGAAGACCATAGTTGTTCTGGTATAGGTAATGGCTGAAGAAGTCCGTGAGGTCGATGACGAGGAATTTTTGATCTTGAACAAATATCACATGATTGTATAAAGTCTTTGACTGACTTCCACATTTGTGGCCACCAAAAATCTCTTGATATGAGTTCCAAAGTCTTATTATATCCAAAGTGCCCTGCTGCTAGAAAGTCATGACGTGCTTGAAGAACACGTAAACGTGCTTCTCCTTCTGGAACATATAGGCGTCCTTCAAAATATAATAGATTATTTTTGAACTCGAACTTAGAAGGATCATGAGACTTCAAAGAATTATTCTCGATATCATGAACAAGAGGGTCTGAGGACATACTGGACTGGATTTGCTTGAGAAAAGTTGAATCAACAGTCAATGTTGATTTCATTGCTCGGAGATGAAATTGCTCCGGTTTCAAGAGGACCGTTCTTTGTTGCTCAAAAGCTGCATCTCCTTCTTTTGGTGCAAAATAAGAACGTCTAGATAGGGCATCGAACAAACCTTGTTGTTTTCCTGGCCGATAAGTGATAATGAACTCGAATCTTGACAAAGACATACTCCAACGAGCTTGACAACGATTCAATACGCGTGCTGACATGAAATACTCGAGGTTCTTGTGATCTGTATACACAATGACTGGACTACAAGCGCCTTCTAGATAATGACACCATTCTTGAAAGGAATCCACGATTGCAAGAAGTTCTTTATCGTGGATCTCATAATTGATCTCGGCTGCTGAGAATTTTCTTGAATGAAAAGCTATTGGATGAAGTTTGTCATCTGATCCCATTTGTGATAAAATTGCACCCAAGGCAAAATCTGATGCATCTATTTCCATAAAAAATGCCTTGGAAAAGTCAACACGATATAAGATTGGTGCAGAGACAAACGATGTCTTTAAGGCTTCAAATGCTGCTTCCGCTTCTTGATTCCATTGGAATTTATCTTTACTAGTCAAGCGTGTAAGTGGAGCTGTAACTCGTGAGAAATCTTTGATGAAGATCCGATAGTAATTGGCAAATCCCAAGAAACATTGGACATCTCTTACTGTCCTTGGAATCTTCCAATCCATGATTGTTTGGACTTTCTTAGAATCCATCATGAGACCATCATTTGAAATGATGTATCCTAAAAAGTCAACTTGAGTAGTGTGAAATACACACTTTTTCATCTTGGCGTACAATCCTGCATCTCTAAGTTTTTGTAATACTTGACGAACATGTATTTCATGTTCTTCGACGTTCTTAGAATAGATCAGAATATCGTCTAGATAGCAGACGACAAAATTATCTAAGAATTCACGAAATACATCATTCATGAGATGTTGAAAAGTAGCTGGTGCATTCGTGAGTCCAAAGGGCATGACATTATATTCAAAATGTCCATACCTGGTTCGAAACGCAGTCTTCCATTCATCTCTTTCTTTGATTCGTACTAGATTATATGCTCCTCTTAGATCTATTTTTGTATAGATCTTAGCTTGATTCAACTGGTCAAGGAGTCCTGATATCAAAGGTAATGGATACCTGTTCTTGATTGTGATCTTGTTGAGTCCTCAATAATCAACACACATTCGTAAAGATCCATCTTTTTTCTTTACGAATAGAATTGGAGCTCCTGCTGGAGATTTTGAATGGCGTATGAAATTCTTCGCTAAATTCTCGTCAATATATGTCTTGAGTTCAGCCATCTCATCTTGCGATAAACTATAAATTGGTCCAAATGGTGGCTGAGTTCCTTCCTTGAGGTCGATTGAACAATCATATGGGCGATGCTCAGGAAGAATATCTGCATTCTTTTTCTCAAAAACGTCTTGATACTCCTGATATTGACTTGGAATGCCACTTGAAGTCTTTACGTTTTCAGAAATAGGTGCAGCATAAATAGCAAAAGTTGATCCTTCTTTTGCTGCGTGTATAAATGCTTTTGCACCTATCAGTACGGGTTTTACTATACTAGACTTATAATTTTTTACTTCGTTGGTAGAACTATTAATAACGCTTTGGGAAAAGTCAAGTTTACGTGAATTCCAATCTATTTGAGGGTTATATTTTTCTAGCCAGGATAAACCTAAAATAATTGGATTGGACGGGGATTTATTTATGTTAAAAGCTATGTAGCTATCATGACCGTCTATTGTTACTTTTATAGGATGAGTTTCATGAGTGACATCTCCAGAAGACAAGGGACGACCATCTATGATTTCTACATGTACTGGTTTAGGTTTCTGTATAAAAGATATTCTACGACTTTTAACAAATTGTTCATCTAAAAAACATGCTGAGGCTCCCGAATCTAATAAAGCAGAGGCTTTGTAATTCTTAGGTCCTAAATATAAGTCTATTATAAAACAAGGAGAGGGTTCTAAGGAGAGGATAGGACCTTCATTAGGAATTGTACAAGGTTCCAGCTGCATGGTCCCTATTGTAGCTGGACGAATCTATTTTCTGACATGTTGTTTTCTTTGACCGTCGTACCCCTCGTTTTATAGTTGCGTCGTTTCTTTGGACAATGTTGAGCAGTGTGTTTAGGTTCTCCGCAATATAAACATAATCCTTCTTGACGACGATGAATCTTTTCTTGCTCAGTTAGGGGTTTAAAACGTACTGCGTCAATTTGCATGTCTTCTATTTCCGAATGTACGTTTGGCAAAGATGTTGATGTTGCCATTAAGTAATAACGTTGAGGTTCCCGTGAATGATTCTCAGATCAAAATTCGAAAAGTCGATTATGACATTTTATCGCAAAATCGATTGCTTGACTCAAAGTTTGAGGATCAGGTAAGTTGAGCATCAATTTCTTTACTTCGTATTGCAATCCATAAAAAAATTGACTGATGAAAGCAGCATCATCCCACTTGATGTCAATTGCAAGTTGTCAAAATTGTGAAGCATACATTGTTACTAAGTGATTTCTTTGTTGCAAAATTCGGATCTTATTTGTTGCAACACGAGTTGCATCGTGTTCACCATACATAGATCGAAACTCCGCCAAAAAAGCTTCCAAATTATCCAATATTGGATTTTGTTGTTCAAGAAAAGACGAAAACTACGATAATGCAGAACCAGAAAGTAGAGTGCCAATAAACCTGACTTGTGATCCTGGAGTTGGATAGCTTTGCGGTTGAAGTTCAATTGCCAATTGTACTTGATTGATGAACCCTCGAAACTTAGATCTCGTACCATCAAATTTCTCGGATAAGGCAATTCTTGGTTCTCTAGTGCTTATAGGGTATTGTACAATTGGAGAAGGAATGTGATTTGTTGTAGATGTTGAAGCAGCTCCGATCATCTCTATATCCCCACTTTCTGCTATTCTTGTTCTTTCATGTGTTGGTGAATTGAGTTGATGCATCGCAAGCATTAACTCCCTCATTTGCTCTTGCATTTGTGCCATTGCACTCTTCATTTCAACAAGCTCTGCCATAATGATACTAAGAAGAAAAATTTGTTTGATATTGCTCAAGACAAAAAAAAAGAAAGACTTGATAACAAAGAAGATACTAAGAACAATATCAGTTTAGAAGTGGGTAATCCGCAAACTTCTAATACGCTTATGTCTTGTCAAGAGAAAGGGGTAATCCACTCTCACTCAAGAAAAACAAAGCTCTGATATTGTAAATGTACTCTTGTCAATCTATCAAGGACAAAGACTCGATGAGGGAAAATATACACAAAAAAGCTATCTCGATATAATAAGTCAAAATATAAACAAGTAGGTATATTAAAAGGAAACTGGAATGGCTATTGCCACAAGACAAGAAACTAAAGACTCTTGAACCTGGACTAGAAGCAAGAAAGGAGTTAACAAGAGTGAAGAAGCCTTCACTCTTGTCTCTATATATACTATCTAACTAGGGGCTACGTGGCGACGTTCTATAGGACCTCCAATATGTGTTGACTTTGTAGGATACATGCCTTGACTTACAAGGCAAGTTTTTCTACGTGTGGGCCACATAGTTAGCTTGATCTTCAAGCTAACAACATGTGTGGCACATGGCCAACTTGTTGACCACGTTTCTAATCCAAAAAGTCAATTAAAGACACCTATGAAGTCAAAGTAGCATCTAGGAAGTTTCTAGGAAGCTTCTATATTAAATATTATAGAATTAACTTACTTTTATCTACTTTTACTTACTTCTACCTATTTCTATATATAATTATTAGCTTACATGATTATTGCCGTGATAGATACTCCATTGGATACTCCATTGGATACGTTTTTAATAACAAAAGCTTCTAATTCCATCAAAATTGATTCTGTAGAGTAGCATAAATTACTGGTCAATAAGAACCAATTCAATGTATTTCAAAATTCGTCGTTTTCACCTCTAATTCAACCAAATAACTTAATAAGGAATAATGATAAAAAATTGAGAAAACTTAAAAATTCAAAATAATCAATTGGGAAAGGAGCCAATTATTTTAACAAAAGATTAAGTAGAACATTGTTCTCTTCAATGGCGACGGGTGGTCCAACAATTCCAATAGCAATACAAATGGATGACGTGAGCAATCATACAACAAGTGTGGCTCCATTACCTACTTTTAGGAGTTTTTTGGGTGTGGATCTCGATCAATATTTGTCTCAATTTCTGACACCATGTGTAGCCAATAATAGAAGAACTAAAGATATTTGGTTACGATGGTTTTCAGCAACCTTAAAAGACACGGCATTTGAATGGTACAACTATCAACTAGTGGATTAATTTTCCAATTGGGAAGCATTGAAGAATATATTTTTAATCCATTTTTTCCCAATTAGTTTTGAGGATCAATTTTGAGAAAGATTAATGATTAACAAAATGAGTCCAAGAGAGACAATGGAATCATACTATGGTCGTGTGGCAGATATATTCTGTAAGTGGCCAAATCACTAAATGCCAGAGGCTTTTGTATTGTCCATACTAATCAACGGATTGCACCCACCCGAACTAAAAATGTTTGTAAAAGAGGCTCAACCAAATATGGTAACTGCATTTGTTAATAGAGCAAGGGTTTGGAAGGAATACCATTATGATCAGTTTTTAACTACGGGTGCCACGATGATTCCAGTTCAAGGCAGCTATCAAAATCCGACTTGGAACGGATCAATGGGTAGTTATCTATGGATGTTAAAAACAATAGTCAATTCCAGTGCCAATATTCAAGGGCCAGTTAATGTCATCCCATTGCAAGCTATACCACCAAACATAACAACAATGTATGCTCCATTTTTTCCATATCAACAACAAGCGAGAGAGTTACCAATAATACCAGTCCCAAATGATTCAAATGAAGCCTTGTTATTGAACCGGACAAAGAAAATGGAAGAAATGGCCATTAATATGGCCAAAAATAAGGAGAAGAGGCACAAGCCTACGAATAGTAGGACCAATGTATGGTGCAGTAATTGTAAGGGTCATGGTCATTTGATAACAGAATGCCCTTCACCCTCAGAAATGATGAGTCAATGTACATTTTGCGGAAGAAAGCATTTAACAACTAATTGTTGGAATTGGCAAAGGCAACAACAATTTAGTAATCACACCATGATTCCATCGACTCAAGTTCAAACGAGAAATATATTTGGATGGAATAGAAATCGATCTAATTGACAAAATTGAGCATTCAATAACTTTCAAAGTTCTAATTTTAATCATGGGTCTACATCAAATCCCAAGAACTACGGTAAGGAGCAGCAGAGGTATCAGCAATATGTTCCACTGATGTCATCGAACCAAATACCCTTCATACCAATGGGACAACCAGAATCATTTTCTAACCCTACATGGAACAAGCCTAGTAGGTATATTTCAATGGAGACATCCAATATGCCTGATGGAGGTGCAAGAAGACCACTTCATTATTTTCATTGTAGATAGATTAGTCATTATGCTAGTGAATGTCTCAATTCCAGAGCTAGTGACGATTATGCATCAGTGTGTAGAAATTGCATGCAGTCAAGACATACTTATCAGCAATATAATATTCTGTTCAATTTCAATAATCGAGATTAGTAAATCCAAAGCCAAGGAAAAATTGAGGAGATAAATCAAGGTTCTCAAGATTCTCTAGTAAATCAGGTAGAATGTGTCTAAGCCGTTCTTACCAGGAGTCAACAAAAGGAGAAAGGACCACTTCAACATTTGTGTGAGCCTGATGCAAAGGACCAAATTGATCCAATTACGAGGACATCCAATCCAGATCCTGTTACGGGCCTCTTACCCAGTATGAGACTTGACTCGGTTGGGCAACTCAATGAGGTCCCGATTACAGAGGCTTTGGTTCTCTTCCAAGAGATTTCGTTCTCTACGTAGTTTTGACAAACATCCTATCCATTCAAAGATCCTCTGACGGGTATAAATTCCAAAGAAGGTCCGACTACTATTCCAATTCTAAGTCTAGGATGGAAGAATATCTTACCTCTCAGAGTTAATCTCAACCAAATGAAAAGAAAGAGGGCATTAGGAATTACCTTAAATATGGAATCCTATGATATTTTGAAGGATTTGGATGCTATTCGACCTTCTATTTCTATGAAGTAACTTCTAGCAGTCGCACCATAGTGCCGTTCTACATTGAATTCATTATTAACACAACATAGGCAATGTAATAAAGAAGTTTGTGAAGTCAATTTGAACCCTAATCTAGGTGCACCAACCATTGATGTTTCGATTGACGGTGTTATGATCTCGAGTGTTCAGGTGGATGGTAGTTCCAGCATCAATTTAATGAATGTTGATACAATAGATGTTTTAGATTTGGAACACTTAGTATCCACAACATTAATGTTAAAGATGGCAGATCATAGCCAGGTTAAACCAATGGATGTTTTACGGAGTGTTCAAACTATAATTACCAATATTACATATAAAATCGACTACATCATCTTTTGGTTATAATGTTTGACTTTATCATATCCAATTTTATTGGGACGATCCAGGCTTTATCAAGCAAAAGATAAGAACGATTGGGATTGGAATACTTTGACAATTGGCAAGGGCGGAGATAAAATGGTGTTACAAATGTACTCAATACACTATCACAAGGAGTCTCAATTGTTAGTATCTAAATTGACATTGGATGATGAGCTTAGCTCTAATGATGATACAATAGCACCTATTAAGGAGGCATCTATGGAAGCAGTCCAACACGATGGAGTGGTGTATCAATGTAGAGGTCTGGGAGAGTACTTGATATACCCGCCAAATTCAAAAATCTCTGCTAAAGTTAGTATTGATTAGTTGACCAAGTATGATATGTACTATGTGAGTGCCCTGGACATAGGATTCAATACTTTGCATATGTTTGACTTACTGATTGATTTTAAACGAGCACGGGAGTTGAAACAGAACATCGCCGCTGCATCTTTATGTCAAACTATCAACTTGGTGACCAGAGCAGAGCCTCGGACAATTAATGTCTACAAAGATATTAAGGAACAAGAATTGACCTACTGAATAGAATTTTTCTTGCATCATAAATCAACTTTTGCTTGGACTTATGATGATCTAAAAGGTATCTCCACTGAAGTCTGTAAGCATCATATCATTTTAGAAGAGAATGCTAAATCGGTATAATAGAGACAACATTGCCTTAATCCTAAATATTCCATCATGGTGAAGGAGGAATTGGACAAGCTTCTTACAGTTGGTTTTATTTACCTAGTTCCGAATAGTGAGTGGATTTCTTCAATTGTGATGGTGCCAAAAAAGAACAAAAAAATCCAAATTTATCAGGATTTCTAAAAACTTAATGCAACCACCAAGAAAGATTACTTCCCATTACCTTTCACGGATAGTATATTAGACGTTGTAGTAGGTCACGAATGTTATTCATTCCTCGATGGATTTTTCGGGTATAATTAAGTTCAAATTGCACTGGAAGACCAGCTCAAGTCAACCTTTACTAAGGATTGGAGCACATTTACTTATCATGTGATATTTTTTGGATTATGCAACGCCCCAACCACATTTCAGAGAGTGATGACTCAGGCCTTCTAAGACTATCTCCGGCTATTTATGGAGATCTTTTTAGATGAGTTTTATGCATTCAGTACAAAACAAGTTCATCTTAAATATCTAATCAAATATTTGGCTCAGTGGGCTAACTTTGGAATATCGTTGAACTCAGAGAAGTGTCAATTTGGTATTCCATCCAAAAAATTATTGAGACATATCATCCCCAGCCATGGTATTGCTACGGATCCTGACAAAGTGCAACACATAATGAACTTGTCCAGACTAGACAGTCTGTAGTGTTCGAGGATTTGTCGGCCATGTCAGTTATTATCACCGCTTTATTCGTTTGTTTGCACTTATTTGTCAATCTTTAAAGAACTTACTAAAAAAACCTTCGTCAGATGGGACTAGTCCCTTTTAGACTATGGAGTGTACCGTGGCCTTTGATGCATTAAAGTCAAAATTGGTCTCTGCTCCAATATTGGTGGCACTTCATTGGACGGAGCATTTTCATGTGTACGTTGATGCATCCAATGTGGCTATTGGATCGGTGCTAAGTCAAAAGAATAACCAGGGTCTAGATCATCCTATCTATTATGTCAGTCGATAATTGGTGGCTGCCAAATGCAATTATACTACTATTGAATGTAAAGCGTTGGATATGATATATTTTGTTCAGAAGTTTTGGCACTATTTTCTTAGATATCTGTTTATATTTTATGTGGATCATGATGCCCTCAAATACATGATTAATAAGCCTCAATTGAGTGGGCGTATTACCCGATGGGTATTATTTCTGCAAGAGTTTAATTTTACGATTGTTGTACGACCTAGAAAAAAACATACAAATGTTGATCATTTATTTCAGTTGTCTAATATTCTTGGCAACGAGCCTGTTTTTGATGCTCTTCTTGACGTTGAATTATTTGTGGTGGATGTGATTTCCTCCGAGTATACTGAAATCATTCAGTTTTTGATATTCTAGACTTTTCCGCCAACTTTCACCGAGAAGCTTAAGAAGCGACTCATTTTGAAGAGTGCCTCGTACATGATGATTTGCAATGCTTTGTATAAACAAGGCAAAGATGGCATTTTAAGACGTTGTATCTTTCAAAGTGAAGTACAATCGATACTAGAAGATTACAATTTGGATAGTTGTGGTAGACAGTTTGCGAGCGACAGCACTATTCGCAAGGCTTTAATGGCAGGATATTGATGGCCTACAATGTTTTTTGATGCACACCAATTTATTCGTCGTTGTGATCCTTGTCAACAAATGGGACGATTCACGGGCACTACAGCCATGCCGTTAGTACCAATCTTGGTACATGCATTGTTTGAAAAATAGGATATTGATTTTGTTGGTTCCATCATACCAACATCAAAACCTGGCCAAAAGCGGTATATTTTAGTCACCACGGACTATGTAACAAAATGGATAGAGGCTATTGCTACCTGCCATAATAATGCCAGGACGGTGGCCACTTTTTTTTTATGAGAATATTATAATTCGATTTGGGTGTCCGAAAGATTTGGTTAGTGATCGTGGCATCCATTTCATAAATGCTACCATAGCTGCCTTGACGAACACATATGAGATTAAGCATCAAAAAACTACTCCATATCATCTTCGCATAAATGGGCAAATGAAAAAGACCAATGGAATTTTGTGCAAGGTCTTAACTAAGACAATTTTGAGGGCGGGTACCAATTGGGAGATCAAACTCTTTGCGGCTTTGTGGGCGTATTGTACCACATATAAAGTAACTACCAATACTACTCCGTTCCAACTAGTTTACGGACAAGAGGTAATTTTACCTATCGAATTGGAGGTTCAAAGTTTACGGATTACCTTGGATGAACGTCTCAATGAAGCGAGTCATTACACTCTCAATTGGCAAAATTGGAGGAATTGGATGAAATATGGGCTACAGCTCTTTTCAACATGGAAGCAACTCAAAAATGGATGAAGAGTTACTATAATAATAAACTGCGTCCGAAGAATTTTATGTCCAATGATTTGGTATTATTATATCATAATTGATTTAATCATTTTTTGGGCAAATTTCAAGTTCACTAGCATAGGCAGTATCGGATGATTGAAGGTTTTTTCAATGGCTCTATTCAATTGAAGGATTTCATGGGCCATCGATTCAGTACCCGCATTAACAAGAACCGATTATGATTATTTAATACATAAAATCTATGACAAGTTTTTATTTTTTTGAGGGAGGTGACTTCGAATGACTTAGGATAGATCTAGGTATGGTATAAGTGCATTAGGGTGTAGAGGCGGCTGAAAAGATAGTTAGTAATTACTAATGTGTCAGATGGGACGGAGATGAGAAACGGACAGTATGGATAACATATTGTCATTATCACCAAGTAGTAAGAGATAAGGAGTGGGGCACCAGTTAGAGATCATTCTGTAGTGTCGTTTTGGGTTATTTTTTCTGAGATTGCCATTTCTTATGTTTCTTGTGTATTTGAGAGTAGTAGTTCCAATTAAGAGTCAATAGTGAGGAGTTGATCACAAGCGTCAATTGAAGATGTTCCTGAATGGATGAGTCAGCAGCAGCATCAGTTAGAACTCCGTGATGCCTAGATATTGAAACTAGAAGCTCAAGTCCGTGAATTGGGAGAGTATAATGAAGATCTCTCAAACCAGTTGAAGAAAGAGTCAATGGACAGATTGGAGGAGGAGAAAGATTTGAATTTAGAACTAGAATTGGTAGAACCCACATTAGATAATGCAACAAATGATCAATTGAGTGGACCAAAGGAAATAATAATTTTGTAGGATGTTGTTAAGTAGTTTTTAAATAGGTAACAATTGTGTGTTTGCGAAGAGGCTGCACAGATAGGAGTGGGGCTATATAGAATAGATATTAGTTTGTTTCATTAAGATATTGATAAAATAGACTAATAATTCATAGAATAGTCAATTCAGGAGGTTGGATGGTTAACTTAGATATTAAAAATGGTTAATTATAGGATTACAGTTAGAATTTGGGAATAGGGAGTAAGTATATAGGAGTTGTAGAAGTTAATCTGAGGGCCAGACTAAAATAGTCATGAGCTTGGGTAAGTTTGGTGCTACCTCTTTGTCTCTTTGTTTTTCTTTGTTATTAAAGAGTAATAGATAGTTTCTGAATACTGAAAAGTAAATCTGTGGAATAAATCAAAGATTGATATATGAATTATTTATTATGTAATTGGAGTACTGAGTGATTGAATTATATGAGGAGTTATTCGAAGATTATGATTATTATTTTTTAATGAGAGATGTATGTGTTTCAACAGAGGAAGTTGGTGATTACAGAAATTATGTGAATTCAGATTGTTTGGAGTGAAGTCTATTAATTCTAGTATTGGATGGTGTCACGGACATAAATATTTATCTCAATAGTTACTTATATGATTAAGTAGAAGTAGGTAAAATAAAATAATCTCATAAAATCTTCTAGAGAAACTTCTTAGAAGTTATATAGACACAATTTTGACTTTAGATGTATTTGTAGGTTAGAAACTTGGCCAAAAAGCTAACCATGTATTGGTAGCTTGTGGAACAAGTTACCTCCATGTAATAGCTTGTGGAACAAGCCAACTACGTGGCACATACATAGATAACTTGCCTTGTAAGATAAGACATGTGGCTAGCAAAGTCAACACATATTAGAGGTCCTATAGGACATCGCCACGTGGCTCTTAGTTAGATATTATATATGGAGGCAAGAATGAAGCCTTCTTCACTCTTCTCAACGCCTTTCTAGTCTTAGTCTTGTTTCAAGACTTTCTAGTCTTCTTGTTCTTAGCAATAGCCATTCTAGTTAATATTACATCACCTTTTGAGTGACTTTCTAGTTCTCTTCAGTGATATAAGAGTTTATTGAGGATTCCCTTTCTTTGAGATTCATGTCCTTGACAGATAGAAATTGTGTGTTTTGAGCGGTCTTTTGAGAGTGCAGGGTTGCACACTGTTGTTATCAGTTGATGAAGGAGTATTGTTACTGGGAGAAAGTATTGTAATATTTTTAAGTGTTTTAGTGGTTTGGAATACGGTTAATTGTGTGATCCTAACAAGTAAAACTCATGCACTTAATCTTTCCCTATGTTCCAATTCCCCTATACATGTTTATTCTGAAAAGAATTGTAGAATAAGTAAAACAACAATCACAGTAAGCTTTATAAAATTAGATGACACATCCAAATCCATTCCTAGAGTAATAAAACATCATTCACTCAATTTACAGGTTTGGATATAGACACCATATTCCTCCAACCAAAGTGGGTGAGTAAATCCTTAGAAAATTGAACACGATGCAATTAAAAGTCTAAATTAATATACCGTGAGAAGATATAACCGAGCTTCAAAAGAATTCTTGGACACACCAGAAAAGAATGGGTGTGTGTAAAGAATGGGTGTGTGTAAAGAATGGGTGTGTGTGCGCGCAGCTGGCAAAGAGGCAAGTTGCCATCTTTCACGTGGAGCTCCGGCAGCATTCTCCGCAATTCTTTAATCGATTCTCCGCTGCCCCAGACGGCGAAGACTGAACGTGGGGGAGAATTCTCTGGAGAGGATGTGGGGTCAACGCCCGGGTCTGGCCGCACTCTGCCATGCACCCTGCAATAAACTTATTGTTTCTCAATTAAGTCCTTTTGTCAGGCTCGTCCTTGTTTGTCTCTAGCCACCTTAGATGCCTAGCTGGGTAGGTCAATGTCATTCTTCTTCGGTAGGCCCGTCAAACACGAAAAGCTCATAAGTACAGACATAAGTTACTGGCCGTAGCAGTGGCAACGGGATGAACGTTAAGTGGAAGGTTGATGTCAGATAAGTTGTGGAGGACTAAAAAAACCTTACCGCATCCAGCAACACGTCAGTTTTGGCACGAACCAGAACCCCACAAGAAATTATGCAAGCTCGCAGGAAGTAAATTTGCAGCTGGTCAACAACAGAGGTGGACTAGTTAGTGCCTTGCATCAAACATTGAGTGAGATTCTTTTTAGAGTGTGGACAACGATGAGCACCTTTCTGGTCCGCTCAGAACCACATGAACTTGACAGAGTTCTGGTAGTTATGTGGGTACAGTGTAGTTTCTGCTTGGCTCTGCCGTTAACGCTGGATTAGATTGGCAAGTCGTAGTTTTATTGTTTCGGTGCGGTGCGATGAGAAACCTTCACCGATGGAGCATCGCCGTGGTGAATGGGTTCGACTCAGGTGGATTCCTGGGGCCGTCCTTTCTGGAAATGAGTGTATCGTTTAGTGACCTTGTTCAGTTGGGAATGCTTTACCACAGTAAATATAGTGACTCCGTGGACTGTGTCGATAAATGTGTGTACTGTCTGGTGAACTATTATCAGCTTTGGGCGGCACTTTCTCTTCCCTACTGGACAGGACAAGGTACAAAAGTTACAAATGTGTACAGGGGATGCCAATCAGTGACGGTGTTCGCTTGAGCGAGGCTTGCAGCACAATGATCCAGTCGTCTCGCTATTGAAGCGTCTGTGATTTCTATTCTCACGATTGTTCTTGGTGCCGATCATCACATTTATGAGTCACTTGGCAGGTATATGACTTGAACATTGAAACCCCGCAAACAAAATGCATTAAGGTGAAATTCAGCATTTTCAACGCGTTTCGGCCACTGGCATTAGCCGCTGGAATGAGCCAACCACGCCTTGCCATGCCGCTAAAATGAACGGATTGATTTGTGAAACTTCCGTATTCTTAGGAAAATTTAGCGACCTCCACAGACCAGCCTGATCAAGCTGGTTCGAGGATTCGGAAACACTGTTTTAGTATTAATTATCAGTGCTGTCGAATGTCGGAGTGAACCGCTCCCTACCTGACGACGAGTGTTGGGCGTGTGTTGCTGTGGCCACCTGCATAACAATCATTTTTTCCTGTTGCTCAATTAACTCTTTCTAGGAATGCAAATCATTCTTATCTTGGGACGCGAATTCGTACTATGAAGAGTAGCCAACTCAGACTGGAAGTCTAATCTAGCGATGACACCTCCTTGTCGCGACTTAAACCTAGACACCTGATCATTCATTGTCATGGCACTTTTCTGATAAAAATTTGAATTATCCAGGGTGTTTCTCCACATGGTATGACATTCTAATAAACACTCCACCTCGACCCGAAAAACTTGTTCAGGATTTTAAGTGTGACACAGTCAGATGTTCAAGTCTCCTATCCACGAAGTCAAAAATCGATCGGTGATGTTTCTTTAGTTAGCGTCAGAGGGAGGCAGCTAATGTCATAAACCATTCAACATTCAGTCTTGAATGACATCCTTCAATGCGTCAGTTCTCATCTGCCTCTCACCTAAAGCAGCGGAACAAACCTGTGCATCAACACACAAATGTACATGTTGTGAACCTTCCATGCAATCACATCAATATGCGAGCCTGTCTTTAAATTTTCCCGCAACCTGTGGCCGTTATTTTTACACTTCAGTTATGCGTGCTTTGAAGCACCAACACTCATCTGAAAGATGATAATTGCACCATCTAGTTGTCGACAAAGAAGGAACTATCTCCAAGTTTCAGCGACGTGTGAGCACTTGCCGAGATCCTACGGATTGGAGGCTTGCAAGCTCTAGGGATTCACGGTGACATTCTGGACTGACCTCATGTGTTGAAACATATTTCCTTACAAACGTTTGATCACAGGAATTCAACATTCCATCGGACGCCAGCTACATCAAATCCAACCCACTTGTAAGATTGCAACTTCTCGATGAAAGTCTTAAAAAATAAACTAGTCCAACATAACCTGGACAACTGCCTTGCATTTTCCGGCGTGGCCCCACTTCAGACAAGCACTCGAAAGCCACCCATATTTGATCAAATAAAGCAGATTTAGGGTTTTATTATAGCTCTTTCTATGCGATTCATGCCCTTCCGGCATCCTTCTTGCTTCTTCCCATGCCGAGGCCTCCAGGTCTCTGAAAAGCTCGAACCTGGTGATCACCCATTCAGTGCTCGGCCTCATTGATTCCACCCAAAAAAACAGCGCTTCATGGGGAAGCTGCTCTTGGGTTGCGGGGTGGCAGGGCTCCCATACTATTCGGGCACCTTGGGAGACACAAGCAAGGTTATGGCTATAAAGCTGATGTCATTGGCGCGTGGCTTAGGCCAGTAAAGTGATCACATACTAATTCAGTATTTTAGTAAAATGTTGCCTTTATGATTTTTTCTCAATAACTGGTGCATGGCAATGGCCCACACGATCAGGCTTCGATTAGGTGGCCTGCTGCGGAGCTGTGGCCCAAAGTCTTAACAGGTCAGTCCCCACTTGCGTGCAGGAAATTAAGCTGGTCGTACAAACCAAGACACTTGCTAACTTTGGGGTCTCTTCACACTGAGGAAATGGCATCCTTTAACGCTCTCTCTTGCTCTGGTTCCCCACAATGGCTCAGCTTTTTTGGATTTCTCATCAGTGGACACAGGAAGGGGATGGCAACTGCAGAAAACACTTGGATGATCAGTGTGTGAGAATGGATGGTGATTTGCACGTTCTTACCATGACGCACAAAGTGAGAAATATTTTATAATAGATTTTTTTAAGTATCTATTTATGGTAAGGGTTGAATTTGAGGGGACTTAATGCCAACACCAGGATTGAAGCTAAGGGAAAAAAGTTGAGTTTGACATCTCAAAGGACTACTTCCAAGGTTGGAGAAGGAATGCATATATATATTTCCGAAAATTGTGTAATGGACCTTGGTTTTTGGTGCAAAGAATAGAAACAAATTGTTCATGCAGACAGACAAGTTGATACCTGACCTCAACTCTCACTGCAATGGCCTTCAAGGAGTACCCGACTTCTTGAACACGAGAAGAAATGAACAAAGTATTAGGTTAGACTTAACTACCACTTTCAAATACTGTGAGTGCCATGACCAAAGGACCTGATTTAACCGAGTATATAGTTGCTAGCCATTGCATTTTTCAACTAGGAACTGAAACTTTAGTGTCAGTAAAGGGTAGACATTTGTATTGAACTTCACCACCAATGTTGCGGGTGTAAATACATACATACATATAATTTTTTTATTATTGTTTTGAAAGAGCAACGGTAAACTTTCCTAAAAAACACATCACCAAAGGACGTGTAACACATTGACATCATGCTCAGTGTGTGTAGACCAAATCTACTCAGAGAATACTTTGCAATTCCTCTTGGTTTGGTTTTGGTTTGAACCCACGAAGACTATGGACTAGTATGGCCTTTGGTTCATAGTGGGAAGGGCCCTTCATACCGCCTGCATGAACTCAAACTTTGCGTCGCATGAGCTTGCTTTGCCATGGCGCACGATATCCAACTTTTGTGACTGTTCGGTGCTCTACCTCTCTCTGTAACTTCAGGTTCACGTCCCCATGACGTTACTCCTGGAGGAGGATATTCCACATTGAGACCAATATTCCTGCTCACCTGGATTGAGTGTGTCGGCGACTCGGTTCGCTGGAGCAGCTCCCATCATGCTCTGGTAGCTTTAGCTGGTGAGAGCTATGTGAGATCGACAGTTTTAAGTCCGTATTGGTTTGATTGATGGTCATTCAGATCAGCCACAGCTTGCGGTGCCAGTGGACAGATGGTAATCTAATGTGATCCGCCTCACGATCGTACGCCTGATTGAAATTCGGCCAGTAGTGTCGACACCTAGGCTTCAGTTTACGACGCCACGGAGTTTCTAATCGAATTTAATCTGTTTCCAAATCGTGCCTCGTCGTCGTCGTCGTCGTCCAGATAACACTGCTGATCTTCAGAATGACTGTGATGGGAAAGAATAAGCTGGCTGCTTATAATTGGAGATGGATTGTTTCTCTCGGTAACTGAAGACGAAAAAGTTCCAAATCTTCTGCTTCCGAGCCCTGCCGCCGTTACAGACCAAATGTTTTTCCCAATTGTGTTCAGACTGGTCCTCTTTTTGAATGGCGTCGTGTTCAACACCGCTTCATCTAGTAGTGTCTCACAATAAATTCCTCCCTAGACAATAGTAATCGCGGTTAATAAGTAAACATAGGAAGAATACAACCTTTTTCTTTTTCTTTTTCTGTTGAAAGGAACCTGTGACAAACTGTCCAATTAGATGCGGAAAGAATCACGAGAATCTGAAGTACGGAACCGCATCGACGCATGTCAACATGTTCAATTCCTCTTTTTCCACAGAAGTAACATATTACCCAGAGGCCTCGCAACCTCTTGATGTGAGTCTATCAGTCGAAGATTCAAGTTTTCTCAGATTCTTGTTGTAAAATGAAAGCGGGGTGTTGCTGGTGGCCAAGGAACAAATGCTGTATGTCTGAAAGAAAACAGTGATACTAATAGTAATCATATTCATGAGAACCACTGAATGATCTTAGTTCGGGACCGCACCAAACTGAAAATCAACGGATTTATGTCTCGAGCATCACAATCCGGGAGTTAGAAGGAGCCTGGAGGCTAGAATTGCGTGACTGGAATTATGAACTCGGAGCCTGCCGTATACCTACAAATATTCGCTTCACCGGTAAAGGATCGACCCCTATGGATTATTCAAATGGCAACGTTTCATCTACAGCACTGCGAGAACAGCACAGTCCATGAATTCCAAACTACAGTGGGCTGCCGGCCTGCCACGAGCAGAGAGGGGAAAAGGACCTCATTAATCCCAATAGAGGAATGCTATAATATCGGTGGCAGATAGGAAAGATATAGATGAGGATTTTCAGTGGAGGTTTCCACCCTTTGTGCCTGCAAAGCCACCAAAGATATTGACCACATGTTCACCCATTCGATGAAAGCGGCCACAGTAAGGGAGACAGTGCAAGCTGGGCGTAAGTCCTTTTTCCTGCTTTATTTTTTATTCTCTTAAAGTCTTCCCTCTCCCCCTCCCCCCACATGTTGGATTTCCAAACTTTAAAATTTGGTTTAGGGGATGTCTATAAATGAACCCGCATGCACCCAAAATATTTGAAGCAATCTTTTCTCTGTCGACCTTTGTCTTGCATCATTCATGGTCGATATAGACGAGCTGGTTCTTCTAGATTGTCGTTTTTCACGCTGAATCATTCTTTGGAAACAATTATTTGTTTTCTTGTCAATACTATATTTATGTGCATGTAGATATTTGCTTCAAGTGTTGCTTTTGATAATAATGGTATTAGTTTCCTCGTACTTGTGTCCCTTCCATCATTGTGCAAACCCTAATCTGACCATAGACTGCATGTGGTTGCGTTGTGTTTGTAGAATGAAGGTAAGATTATGGTGTTCCACACTCCAGGTGGTGGTGGCGGTGGTGCTACCCCTCAATAATGAAAGTGAGGCTCGGTTGGAACAGTGGAAGTAGTCACACTTTCAATGGACACATGGAAGAAAAAGGGGGTCCTTCAATTATCAACACCATGAAGCAATTGAAGAGAAGAGCTTCATTGTTTATTTAATGTTTCAATTGGAGACCTAACGCTCTATAGAAAGAGAAAAAGCAATGGAGAAGGTTTTTTAACCTTGTAAATTAAATTAACATCAGTGTTTGTGTTTTTTGTATTAAAAAGTGCTTAAACCACACAACACAAGAACGTTCTATTATGGAATTACAATATTTTCCGCCTTGAGGATTGGTTGATTCATTTTGATGCTACTTTTTTAATGTAAAACCCAAAATATTCGTATACATATATATATATATATATATATATATATTGACATACATAAAGATAAACAGATAGCTGCTAGATTGAGATTGAGCGTCAAAAGAGAATCTCACTACGCCCAGGGCTTCTCGCTCCACTTTTGAGGCTTTGTACCAGGCAGCACTCAGAGGTTCCCCATACTGGATTCTGTCCTCAGCTCAATTCAATTCATGGCCCTACTGCAGGGGGGATGCACAGACACTATATACATGGAGCTGGAGCTGGAGCTGCATTGTTCTCACTGGTGCAGCTGTTGCTGCCTTGGCCCCTTCTATCTCCCACGTTGCCTGTCCTGCCTGTCCCAGTTCTGGACACACTTCATCATTCAGTAATCTTGAGTTCAATGCAGATTCTTTTTCCATTCAATTAATCAAACAATAGACTCTTGTTGCCTATTAAGAGGTGATTCGTATTTATTGTATAAACAAGAAAACAAACGAACCGACTGTGTTTACAATTCTAATGTCTTTTTTTATTTTTTATTTTATTTAAAAAAAAACACTTAAGTATTGATTTTTTGTTGTCGATATTACTATTCAAAAAATCTGAGATGAGGAGGTTAGCAATGATCAAGTGAATCTAAATCTACTTGCTCATCATTTAGTTCGAACTTGCTGCATCTGAACCCTATAATAATATCAATGATAATAAGTTAAGAAAATACTATTCACAAGGACATTTAATGATGTGATAAAACAACGTTTAATCTTAAACGACACCGAATAATAAATAACTGAAACTCGTGTTTTTTTTATGTTTTTGTTTTCTGTTTCTTATTATCATTTTTATTATCTACTTTTTTAATCAACGAAACCCAAACACATTCAGAAGATGCACCTTACATTCAGAACAGATCACATTCAATCATTTGTACATTATTTACAGTGGTACAGGCCACTTTTTTAATGGTTCATTGAACAACTTTATTGCTACTAGCTAACTCCCATTGTTCACTGCATGCTTTTATTTAGTAAAGAGTTAAATTGTTGCTTGGATTATTTCTCTTTATGGTATTTTATTTTCAATTCTAGTAAACTTTATCTCTCTGAGCATGTAAGAAAAAAAAATTATGCTCCCATGATTTCTCTCCACTACAGGCTGCACCTGGTCATTAAAAATGGTCCACTTTGCTTGTTTTAAGAATGGGTCTTTGTGAACACTTGAACCCCTGAACCTTCTTGGTCAATACTTGGAGTACATTTTCTATGATAAGATTTTAATGGGGTGATGGGCTTGATTCTCTATTCTGGGAACAAGACAACCCCAAAGAAAACTTGAAGCTGAAAACTATGCACAAAGTTTGGCACAATGAGCATATTCTTTGTGACCCCCCAGCCCCAATGTGATACCCTATCATTCAATTACACGTCAGAGTCTGGATGACGTGTTTCAAGGGAGGGAGATAATTAGATCGAAAAAACTAAGAAAAATAAAATAATTTCGTCTGTATTCCATTGCATAAGATATAAAATCCTTCTACCTAAACTTAATAAACAAATCACTGCATGGTGTGATGTCTGAAAGATAGGCATGTGTTTGAAAAATTCATGTAATCATGGAGGTTCATCCTGAGTTTGTGTGTAATAAATAAATAACAAAATATGAGGTTGGAAGGGCACAAGGAACTGGGACTGTAAATTTACTTAACGTGGCTATTAGACAGAAAAAGGCGATGGAAGTAAAAGAGGTTCACCCAAACCGTTTAATGTTTTTCATATTCTTATAAAATGATCTCTTCAACAGAAAAAAAAGAAAAAAAGAAAAAAAGAAAAAAAACTCGTTTGGAAGAATCAAGCAACTTGGAAGCTTAACTTGGTCAGCGTGAGATCTGCGAGCTTGAGCTTGACACAAGTTCTATGTACTGATAAGACGCCATTCGCATCGAAGAGCTGTCAGGAATCTAAACATGAGGAGACATTGTGATCATCGGTCGTCCTCGCCAACTAGCTTCTCCTGTTTGCTTCCAGATGAAAACACATGAAACCCTTCGAATACACAACACTCCTTTTGTGTTGAATTCCAGCGATTCCGCAGGTAATGCCAAACAGAATTACGAATCCATATACAACACATGTACAGACAAAAATGTTACAGAATGGAGATGAGGTGGAAAAGGGAAGCAGGGTAATCGATAGGAAGCCAAGGAGATAAACAGAAAACAACAAATAGATCCATGCACACACACTCAAAAAAAAAAAAAAAAAAAAAAAAAAAAAAACTGCAGGAAGCGGAGAATGGGGGGATGGGGCATGAAAGGAATAGTCACGAAGAGGAGGGGAGGAAGAGCGGGCACCGGAGTCCGGCGATGGATGGGACGAGTGGCGGAGCGGGCCTGCATAGATCTAACAAGATTATTATATGACAAGGGAAACAATCCCTCCCGCTCCTTACCACCTGTAATAGATCCTGGCCATCTTTAGTGACTAGGCCGAAAGTCCAGCCCGCCTGTTGGCGGAAAAGAGCGGACAAAGCCCCGAGAGAGGGACCTTTGGAAGCAACACAGATAGATCCATTCATCCCAGGACCAGGCTTTACCCGAAAATACCATCCCTGCGATGTGGAATAGAGCGAACAAAGTAAACACTGGTGCAGGAGAATCGACCAGTAAGTAGACAAATTCGAGCGGGGCTCGCGGGGCGGTCTCGAAGGGTTTAGATATTGAGAAGAGGGCGGCTGGGGGTTGTGGACGCAAAGTGTTTGCTGGTGCACTGAAGGGTGGCCAGTGTTAGATTTTCACCGGATCGGAGCTTCGGGGTCACCACAGCGTCAACCCATCAAGGAGGAGCGCGAGCCGGCGAGTGTGGTGAACTCTGACGTTGTCGGAAACTCTTTTTGACGTGTCGAGAGCCCAACGATTCGCCCAAGCCCAGAAAAAGCGGAAGCATGTAAATCTCGGTTGACGATTGGATGCTAGGTAGGAGAGGAATCTGTTTCGAGCCGGCGTTCCAGTTCTGTTCTCACATTTTTGTCGTTCAAGTGATGGGGATGTGAGCTAACACTTTCGTGTGGTTGTCTAGGATACTGGTGTGCGGCAGAGGTGGTCTGATTTTTGCTCTTTCTCGCTCTAGTGCGTGCAGGTTAACAGCAAAGGTTAGTAGCTCTTCGAGATCGATCGGTGGGTGTCAGAGGGTTTGGGTCGGAGAGGTAGGAACCAGTGAATGGTGAGTGTCGGGGGTCTGTGCTGGAGGTTGCAAGCACTACATCGCGGTGTAGTTCACCAGTTGTTGGCTTGTTGACCTCCGCCAGTGCTTCAGTTCATTCTGATGCTGCGGGAGTGAAAGCACTAGAGTAGTAATTGACCTCGTTACCTTCGCTGCCGTCTTCACTACGAGGGCTGCATACCTGTGTGCACCTCTCAATCACGAGGTCGTTGCTTAGAAAACCCGCAAAATTTTATTGACAAGTCTTCGGTAGCCTTTCCCTTGTCTTGTGTCCGTAAGCACCAGCCAGCTTTAGCCCTGCACTCGTTGTGATGACCTCCAGATCTTTCTCATTACAGAAAGACTCGTCTCCGCGCCGTCCATTGTGACCCACTAGAGTGCCGTGATCCGTAACTCGGGATGTTTTCGGGGAAATTTTAAAAGGAACAGAAGAGATTTGAGTAACTCTTTCTGCTACTTCCACCGTGGCTTCCAATTCCAGCAAATTGGAATTTCAGGGAGATGAGAAATCAAGTCTGTTGTTATTCCGGGATTCAAGTTACTAGTGTGTAGCATTTGAAGGCTTTTAGGCTACACCATCCGCTTCGTACAGTCAATTGTAGCTGAAATGGAAGTTGCAGCTGTGATCGTGCGGGGACACTGCGACAGTTTCAATGCATGGTCCCTGCTTCGAATGATCCCCCTCCGTTGTGCTCTCGTTTCTCTACAGGATTAAGTCACAGCTGCAGTATTTGATGTGGCTTTAGGTGCGTATGATGACTAGAATCATGATCCAAGCTCCCTCTCAAAGGAGCTTTGGACATTCGTCGGCATAGAGCGGTTTCGTTGAGGTGCGGAGTGTGGTAACATGTTCCGCATTCACTGCTGGTGTTTCTAATCGAGCCTTTAGCTTGATGTTCCACTCACTTTTGAGTGGCGTACGATGGAGCAGCTGTTCTCCTGTGCTTCCAATCCTACAGAGCGCGTAGGTCTTCCGGAAAGTTCGTATACGTTAGTTCGACTCGTGATGCCTTAGTCAATGGTCCTTGTTGGTAGGATGAATTTTTCTGGTTATCGTCTCTCTCTTCGGTGATGTTTCAGCCGCAACTGACAGTCTCGACGCATGTTTTGCAGTTTCCCGGCAAGGTTAATAAAGACCGCAGATCCTTGTGTCCACTGATAAAGCGATTGGCGGGCATTTTGGTGAGTCTAAGAGCTCCTGGAGTGTCTTCATGATTTATGGGCTATCAGTCGATTTGAACAACTCCAGTATACGACATGACCACGCCTATGAATTTAAACTGTGAAGCATCGTAATGAGTATGCATCAGAAGATTGGACTTACAGGTGAACCTCCCTACAAAACAGGGTGTCAAATTGTTGGCTTTGGGCAATGCGCCGCATTTCGTCCACCAAAGCAGTCATCTTTGGGAGCGATCACATAGTTATCCAGACCACTTCGTTGCCATTAAAGTTTCGACTGTGTTCTGAGAATGGGAAATATTATTTGTATTGACAGCTTACAGCTTTTTCTATTATGAGCATCGTATACCCCCTGCCGCACTCCAAAAGTAGATCACATTCACATTTGTAGTGCACAAGAACCCACTAGGCCACCCCTACAATTCAACTCAAAGTGGTCTGTAGTTTACTACTTTTATTTCTCTTTTTGTTTGTTGTTTAGTATCTCTTACCGATCCATTCCAAAATGGACTATCTGACTATTAGTTTAACATCTTTATCCATCTTCTCTTAGTTCCTTTATTTCGAGAGTTTTTGTGCGGTGAAGTGATGTTTAGCGAGGATCCAACAATTTCTGTGGCATCTCTGCAGCTTTTCAAGGCTCAAAGCGGTGCAGCGTCGTGTGCGGAGAACAGAAACTGTGTCAGACCAACAGGCTATGTTGTGTCCCAACTCTTCTGTAGAAGAAATTCCTCGCTGAGCCAGTATCTTTGGATGACGAGTAACTTTCGCAACGCCGAGTTCCGGAACATTCTGAACCCAACGGCGTCAACTATCCACCCTGGGAACTACAGTAGGCCAGGCGAGCCTCAATTCGTGCGAGAGGATCATTTCATAAGTCCTCTGCACAGGGATTCAAAGCCCGTCACAATTAGAGAAAACCACGATTTTTCAAGCCGGATACAGTCCCTTATGAGTGGGGAAGTTGCCTTAGGCAACTTGCAGGATGCACATGGCGGAGGGGTCCCATCGACACTCATGGGATCACCCCGTCTTGTTCCAAACGGCGTCATCCCGCAGGGCATGCAGGTAGACGCCCAGCACGACCAGAATTCACGAGCTCCGAGCCGATACGAGGCGCAGAAGCGGCGAGACTGGAACACCTTCGGACAGTACCTTCGCAACCATCGTCCACCCTTGGCGCTGGCACGGTGCACAGGGGTCCATGTGTTAGAGTTCGTGCACTACCTCGACCAATTTGGCAAGACGAAGGTTCATGTCCCGTCCTGTCCTTTCTTTGGGTTGCCGCACCCCCCGCACCCCTGTCCATGCCCGCTGCGGCAAGCTTGGGGCTCCCTCGATGCACTCATCGGTAGACTACGTGCAGCGTTCGAGGAAAATGGGGGCAAACCTGAGAGTAACCCGTTCGGAGCACGCCAAGTGCGTCTGTATTTGCGCGAGGTACGCGAGATGCAGGCCAAAGCGAGAGGGATCGCCTACGAGAAGAAGAAGCGGAAGCGAATGCCGAATGCGGGCTCTGGAGGCTCTCAGGGCGGGGTGAACGGTATGAATGGGGTGAATGGTATGAACCTGAGCAACGGCGTCGGCGGTATGACTAACGGCAATGTTCATGCCATGCCGGCGCAGCAATGAGCGAACTGTTTGAACAGACGTCACAGTCCCGTCACAGTTTTGGTCGAAACAGATTATATACAACGACACCACTGAAGTTCTGGTGTCTCCCTCTACAAAAGGTGATTCTATTTTCGTCACGACGACGACGACGATGGTTTTCGGAGCTACTGCAGTAACACGGCGAAAGCAGATTCTTCTTTGTATATAGATCCTTTTAGATCTTCACTCTCCTCTTCAGAGAATCTGTAGATATTCTCTTCATGTCCTCCGATCCACATATAAGGTCCACCATTCCTAGTTACATGTTTACAGGAAGATTAACAACCGCCGTCAGGTCCGTCGATCTGTACAGGTTCCACAAGGTATAGATGTAGACATCTTCTTTACTCTCTCCATCCCCCCTGGTTCTTCTTCCGGTTCCCTAGACTCACCCTATTCGCCTTCATCAGTTTTGCAAAGAAATTGGGGCAATCTGTTTCTAGCTTTTTTCGCTGCGGCCGACTCCGAGGCTTTTCTCTTGTGGAATTGGAATAAATACTGAAGGTACCTCGGGGACGGTGGCTCCAGGAACATAATGTAGTGTATCTAGATAGTACTCCTGGTGTATGGGAATAGTCAGACGAGTTGCCTCAATTTCGTAGGAGCCTCTTCGTCCAGAGGAGCTTTAAGGAGCTCGCTTGTAAAATTTCCGCTATCTAAGACCATTTCTTCGTCTCCTTCAACATTCTTTCTTTTTCATGATCTATCTATCCTTTGTGAACCTTCGCATGCTGATTCCTAAGTATATATCCTGGTTTTAGTGTTCTAAGATTCATAATTTTTTACTTTCTTGTCATGCTTGTGTGCACGTCTGGCAATGTTCTTGTCTCTCTCCTTTGATAGCACATACTGTCCTCGCACGTGATTCAACTTTTAATGCCCTAACTTGTCGATGCGGGAGGCAGTGGATCCAAGATAGTACAGCCAAGACACGCCGCAAGGGTTTCAATGCGTAGTACGTGGAAGAGAAGGTGTAAGATCTTATCAGTTTCCATGTCCTCGCAAATTTGCATCAGCTCAACAATAGGTACTGGGCGGTTGACTTCTTCTACATATCCTCTTCCAGACATTCGATCCGACCACTTCGTGTCAAGTCGGCTTAGTGCAGATGCGTCGATGGTCTTGAACGTGTTATTCGTCCCCACTATTTGCAGTGATCCGGTTTAGTTTCTCACGGTCAAGATCGATCAAAACCCGTTTGAGCGGAAAGAATTGATTGGCATCAACCGCCATTGTGAAATAACCCACTTACGGTAAATCGAATGGATACACACACACTACTGTTGCCATAGCTAGCAAGGCAAGCAGAAGACAAGTCAGCTCTCCTTTTTCCACAGCACTCGTTTGGATCCGCCGGCCTACAGTGCCTGTCTGAACGCAGCCTGCCGCACACATCGCCAACTATGACACACACAACGCCGCGCAGTGCATATCTTGGACCGCCCTCGCCATATACTTCGGTTCCAGCCACCTCAGCCTCTCGCTTGTCCTGTCTCCCCAATTCGCCTCAAACTAATCTCCACTTTTTCTTTCGTTGTTTCATCCCCTTCATCCCTCTTCTGCTTTCGGTTCTATTTTTCTTTATATTGTTTCCCCCACATCCCTCCACTCACTTAAAACCACAGTCGGGTCAGCCCAAAACTAATTTAAATCTTACAGATGGAGACGTCCATGCTCCAACCTGAAGATGATATTATAATGAATGCACTGAACCCAGTTACGGCACTGCAGAGAAGAAAATCTACCCCTTGGATGCGATGTGGGGCAAAAATAAAGGATTCCGACCACTCATGTAATTGAGCTCAAATCATAATTAGTCTCCTAGTAGATCACCAACGATGGAACCAGGATTGGCTCAGCAGAGTCCCAGACAACACAACCCAGAAATATCATTAAATCACAAAGAGAAAGTAGCACAAAGAGCGCAATTGGGATCTTGATAGGCTCAAGCCAAACTCTTGTCGAATTAATCCACGGAAAAACTAAATTAGAATAAAGGGGGAGGGGAGTTTCGACCACTCCCAGCCACTCACCAAACCGTCCTGATTCTCTGGATTATCATCTCCAGCGCAGAATCCACAGCGCTCCCCCCAATGCCAACCCTCCATCATCACTCACATCATCTCGTGATTCTACCACTCACTGTTCAATCGAATCTCCACAATCTCTGCTGAGCAATTGAGGAGCCCCGCGATTGAAAATGGTAGCAATAATCCCCCGTCGCCGCAAGGTGTTCTTTTCTCATTTTCTACCCTCTCCGCGGCCCCGGATCGAGGACAGTCCACTGCCCGTCGGCTCTTTAGCCAGTAGATACTCATCATGACACCCTGGCTGCTCTATGTTTACTGATTTGCGCGTCATTGTGACCGCAGCAACCGTTCACCCCGAAGGAGAATTAGTAAATCACAAAACTCAATTAGCAAATCACCTCACGGTAAAGTAATACGGTATGTTCCCCCGTCCCCCGCTCACCCGCTTCCATTTCAACACGCGTACCAGCAAATATAGACCGACGCTATTCGAGGGCTGCTCGAGACTTGCTGGCCAATGGGCAACTTGAATAGTGGGTGACTAAGTGCCACTTCATCAGCTATAATTAGATTTTTGTTTTTTTGGAAACCTCCTCATTTATATATTCCACTTGTAGACAAATATCTGCTCAACCATTCAATGTACGAAAATTTAAATCCCTGCTTCAATTTAAGTCCAAGAAAGTGCATCACCGGCTGATATTACATACACTCTAACTCACAGACACAAAAAAATTATATTATATATTTGCGTGTGTGTGGTTATTATGGGTGTGTTTGTAAGAGTGTTCAGTCTAGAACCTCCAGATCATCAGCCATTTCCATGTCTCCTCCTCAAAGATGTCATTATTAGGGATCAGATTCATGGAAAATATATTGAAATGACAGTGGCCCACTTGTGCTGATAGATTAAAGATACGATGTGAAAGAATAGCTATCCTGCCTTCTAATGTTGCCAAAAGAAACAATATATTGTTATTTTTTGTTTATTCTATTGTCAACTATAAGCTAGGCTTCCCCGCGTGCGGTGAAAAAGCCTTCCGTCCGTCAGTCAGAGCGGATCGCGACTGAGCATGCATCTCTCTCCCAGCTTCCTCGTCACTGGGTCCCAGCATATTCGTTCTGTTGACTCTTGCAATCCCAGCGCACGAAGCGTTCCCACATTCACAAACGTTCGGCGAGAACGACGACGAAGCTCTCGTAACCCAGTTTATTTCGCCCGTAATCCCCGCCTAGGATCCCGCCACGCTTTCCGCCCCCACGCTGTTGGATGCCGCATCGTCACATACGGTAAAATCCTTGACGTCAAGAGGATGACGATGCAAAGCAAGCTGGAGCTCTTTCCACTGGAAAACGCTGGTGTTTGGTTTCCCCGAATCAGTTTTATATGATTTCTGAGAGTGGAAAATCTCGGTTGGGGCATTTTTAGTGGTTGTAGTGTCTGTAGGGCGATGCCCCGATATCGAGGGCTTTTGATAGCATCGGGCCCCAGCTTCGGATTCTTGACTTCCAAGGCTCCTTAAATTAGGCGCGTAGTAGGGAACATGGCTAGTGCCGGATCCCCCCTCCCCCCAAAAGTTTGTCGCCGCGGCTGCCGCTGCTGCTCCTCCTCCTTCTGGTGGGGATGCTTGTGATGCCTGGATTGGTTCAGCAGCTGTGGGGTGCGACCAGTGTCCACGCACACACTCACACGCATTCGTTCACTCACTGACACTCTCACACCCAACTCCTGTTGGATGCGAATAGAGCACGGATGTGGAAACGGTGAGACCTCCGCGCAGCGCGAACCTCCGCTTTCGATCGAGTCGCGTCTCGGAACCTCTTAGCTTTGAGTTTCTGTGTGTAATGTGCATATGAATGGATGAATATATGAGAATGAATGAAGTTTGTGGATGGAATGTTGATTGGTGCGTGGATGGTTGTCTGTTTGGATGTTAATTGGTGCGTGGATGAATGTAATTTTGATATATGGATGGATGGGTGCATTGCGTCGATGGATGGAGTCTTTTACTGACTGAAAAGAAGGGAAGATTAATTGAACATGATAACAAACATAAAACTCAAGGCCCTCATTTAATACTTGAGCTAACTTGTGTATATGTTTAGTTATATATATATATATATATATATATATGTGTGTGTGTGTGTGTGTGTGTGTGTGTATTATTTTGTTCTTGAAGAAAGATAATAATATAACTATCTTAAACCATTTCATCCATAGAGTTTTGCAACCTTTTGGCAGTGTTTTTGGAAATAGTTATGTGGAAGCTGTTCTATTGCAAACTTGCCAACTATATATATATATATATATATATAAATATATTTAATAGTCATTTTCCATCTTAGTTACAATTGTTAAGAAGATTTTGGATCATTTGAAATAGACGCTAAATTACTTAAATATTGATTGTTTGGAGATGAAGCAATGAAAAAAAAAGTCATATTATACATATAACTATATTTATATATATACTGGAGATTCATAACAGGTATTATTAAATTTGTGTGAATGTATGGAGTGAATTCTTTATTGCAATATCTTACAATAATACTAATGAGAAAAGACTTGGAAAATAAAATTTAATGCATTAAAACTTTAATAAATATTTATGATTATATTACATGTCAGATTTTTTAAAAAATATACTTCAGATTAAAACCATAAGATTGATATAGTTGCATTTTGTATTTCTATTTTGTTGCGTATATTTACAATTGTATGAGAATATGTAAATGTAAATGTTCGGTTTATTGTGGAGTATTAATAGAGAATGTTAGTGTGAACAGTGGTTTTTATTTATTGTTGCATTATATATTATTATCCACTGATAACTTGCTTTGACAAATCACTACCAATGCAATGGCCACGAATATTAGTGTGTATGTATACATGTACTTTGTATACATGTACACACTAATATGTTACATCTGACTGCACTAATTTGAGGAAAAAAACAATCAAAAAATAAAAATAATAATATTCTCTTTCTTTTTTATTTTGGATTCTTTTATTTATTTATTTATTTTTATGCAATTTATGTGCTGTGTTTTTTTTTCCCTGTAACTTAATTTCATATTTCTTACTTACTTGAAATTTAAATAAATAATAATAATAATAAAAAACTTGTTTGCACAACAGCAATTACAACAAAATTTCAGTAATTACACAGAGTTGATGCTCTACATATTTTTCGTTTTTAACTTTGATGCAATACTTAAACATTTCGTTTACAAAACTATGCACTGTTGATAATATCACAAGATATTGAATAATAAATAGTTCAAGTTTGAAATTCTCTTCATACTTAAGAATTCATTTACTTTAAGCATTAGTTGTCTCATTATTCACTATTCCTCAAATTAACATTTTAGTTTATACAAATATATTCAATCTTTTTTTGGCCTTGTAATTCATAAGGTACACAGCCCATACTATCTTTAGACTCTAAATTGTTATCAAATCCTTTTTGTTGTCAGTTTAATATTGTTGAATTAAACATATTAAGTGCAGTCAGATGTAAAATATTTACACATGTGTAACTGATGCCTGAAATGATATTTGTAACAATTATAATATTATATATATATATATATATATATATATACGTATTTTTAAAAGGCATTATTTCCTTTTCAGTGAATATCATTGAAGCCTCCAAATTTGGTATGAATAACATTTATAACCAAAAATAAAGTCATTGTCAGAATGAATAAACTAAAGTGTTAAATAGGACATATGCTATTAAAAAACTCATAATTTTAATTTAAGATAACCTTTTCAATTACAATTGTTTTATTTGTGATATATATATATATATATAGAAATTATATAATTTTTTCTGTTTTTATTCAATCTTAATAAACTTTTAATAAGAAATTGGTATAGCATAATGGCACTTTTGTTTTAAATTTTTATTAATTAATTAGATTATTCATAAAATAAATCATCAATTCATAATTAATATAGCAAAAATTTACACAATAGTAAATATTGTTAAAGGATTTATTTTGAGTTGTGTAACCTTTTGTTGGCACAAGAGAAATGCAAGTCTGGTAATTTTCCATTTGACTTACACTTGACTGAAACAGAACAATTTTTTTTTTTGAGGTTGACTGTCGCACTAAAACCTCTCATAAATATCACAGTAAAAAAAATAAAAAATAAAAAAATAAATTATATCTAATTACTGTACATAGTGATGTAAAGTACCAAAAGTGAAAAAGGTATAACTTGGCTTTCACTGCTTTGTAATTGACTTATATGTGTCAACATGTATGTTTCGGTTTCTGAGTTCTAAGTTACAGAATACTAATATTAAATTATAAAATATTAAAAAACACTAACAAAATTAAGAACCTATTATTTTTATTGATTTTCTATTTTATTTTTATTTTGCACAGAAGAGAGTTCTTCCATATATATATATATGTATATGTATTCAAAAATCATAATTAAAATATCTCTATTGTACTCAGCACACATTAATTGATATGGCTATATACATATATATACTCACACAAATATAAGCTCTTTTTTAACACAATATCAATAATAAAAAACAAAATGTTAACTAAATGTAAGGAATACACTATGTTATAGAATCAAATTATAATACAAAAGAAATTACATTTAAGAATAATTTTTAGTATATTTTATAGTTGATCAAAACAATTTGATGGAAAAATTTGAAAACATTATAATATCAAATGAATTAATTTAAAATTTTAAACTCAAATAAATAGAAATATGGATAAGACTTCATTTCATAATTTTGTGTTCTAAAAATTGTAATTACATAATTATAATTTAAAAATTAAAGTATTAAGAGATCAGATTTCTAAAAACAATAACATTTCTTGATGATTCCTTTTTTTGAAATTTAAAATCTAAAAAATTTAATTTTTTAACTCAAATTATTGTAATTCTGCAGTAAGGAAAATCTACTGACATATACATATTTACAAATAAAAATAAATATTAAATTAAAATAATGACTTGCAACTTCAATACATTAGATTTAAGAATATGTATCATATATTCAAATTTAGGATATGAATCATATAATAGAAGTTAGTTTATTGATAATAAAAATCTTTATTTTTTATATAAAATAAAATAAAATAAAAAATTTAAAAATACGTTTCAATATTTTTGGAAGATAAATAATAATAATAAAATATTATATCATTTTTAAGGAAAATATTTTATTTCAAAAAAAATAACTTACAACTTTTTTTTCATAAAATATTCATTGTCTTCCTTTCAACAATCAGCTTTTCTTGAAGCAAAGAAAGAAAAAAAATGTAAAAAAGAAAGAGGCGTATTATTAGTTTTCTTTTTACAAAGTAATCAACTGAGATGTAACAATATGAATCAGAGATGTAGCATTAGTAGTTCTTTATAAATATTCCAAAATATAAACTATTTATTACACTTTCAACCAAATTTTTTGCCTTATTACATGTTTATTTATAATAGTAGATAGATATGTATATGTATATATATATATATATATATATAATTATTCTAAAAGTATAATATTGATACAAGATTATTTTAAATTAATAAATAATAGACATATTTTATATGTTTTAAAGTATAAATATATTTTTTTTATAAAATATTATCTATAATGTAGTTGAATTATTTTTATATCAAATAATTTGATAAGGAAAGAGCATACATACAACTATAAATAATAATAAACAAAGCTAAATTGTGTTTGAGAATGTGTCCACATACATGGTTGTAGAGCCAATGTGTAGAGGCGATTGTACTATAAGTGTGATAAACATATATATTTATTTATATAAGAAATATTAGATAGAAGGTAAATGTATAAATATTTGATATTATCTTATGGAAAAGCTTCTTAGAAGCTTTATAGATATCTTAGACATACATATTTATCCTACTTTTTATCTTTGATTAAGTAGAAGTACATAAAAGTAGTTTTATTTCATAATATTTTCTAGAAAAGCTTTTTAGAAGCTTCATTGATGATTTTTTGACTTTATATATATTTGTAGTTGATTGGTAGGTTAGAAACTTGGTCAAGAAGCTAATCATATATTGATAGCTTATAAAACAAGCTAACCATGTAGTGCACATATAAAAACTTGCCTTGCAAGTTAAGATACATGTCTTGCAAAGTCAACATGTTTTGGAGATCTTATAGGACATTGTCATGTAGCTCTTAGTTAAGAATATATATGGAGGCAAGAGTGAAGCCTTCTTTACTTTTGTCAATGCCTTTCTAGTTCTTAAACTTGTTTCAAGACTTTTTTGTCTTCTTGTGTTTGACAATATTCATTTTAGTTCAATACTATATCATCTTTGAGCGAATTTTTAGTTATTTTAAGTGACATAAGAGTGTATAGAAGATTTATTTCTTTGAAATTCATGTCCTTGATAGTTTGATAAGAGTATTAATTTAATATTTTTTTCTTATTTTAGAAGTAAGTAGATTATTCCACTTTTATTGTTGTGTTTTGAAGGTTACAAACTACCTACCTTTAAACAAACAATCTTGTTTTCTAATTCTAATATTTTTTTAAAACATAATAGATTATTCTACTTTGTAGAAATTTTCATTTCATATTAGAGGTTATAGATTGCCTTCTTCTAATCCAACTTTTTAAATTTGTTTGAGCTGTCTATGAAAAGAAAGATTATAGATGCTACTCTCAGCAAAAGTAAGAATAGATCTGCAACTATTGCAAATCTTCATGAATTTGTTAGTACTCTAAAAATAAAAATTTCATGTATTTCTAACTTGAATCATAAAGGTACTATTCCTATGCCTATGGAAGAAGTTTAAAGTTTGCATCAAGAAGTTGTGCAATTGAAGGAAGCAAGTAGATCAAGGTCATAACCAAATCTAAGAAATTTTGCTCCTATAAGTATAACAATGATAAAGATTAGTATGTCTGAGAAGTTTGATGGAACAAGATCAAAATTTCAAGGATTTTTGCAATAAGAAAAGTTCTATGTAAGGTTGCATGTCTTTCAATATCTTTAAAGATTTATTTGAATTAGATTCATAGATATACTTCTAAGACAAAGAGCTCTCTCTTGGTTTGTACTTTTAATGAAAAAAGATTTGCGACTCTTTTATATTTTGAATTCATTCCTAAAAGTGTCTACGGCCACATTTGAAGAAAGTGATTAAGAAAGAGTAGCAAAGACCAAGCTCTTATTTTTACGATAAGGATCACATTTAGCCACCATATATGCTTCTGAATTCCAAAATCTTGCTTCTTAGGTGGACTAGAATGACAAAGCCCTTATCAATCAATTTTGATATAGGTTGAAAGATAATGTCAAAGATTTATTACTCACATTGCCAAAGGTAAAATCTTTAAAACATTTTATTGCTCAAGCCATTACATATGACAATCGATTATTTGAAAGAGGGCAAAAATAAAGACCTAGCTGGAGATGAACAAATCAAATAATGACAACAACTCCCAAATTTTCAAAAACTTATTCATCAAGTCTAGAAGCAATGAAAATTGATACGATACGTTTTAAATCCATCACATAGTACAAAAAGACTCAACAACGTCAAGAATAATTATGCTTATATTGTAGAAAAACTACACATACTACTTAACATTATTCAAAGAAACAATGTAACTACAAAATAAGTAGCATGGTTGCTAAAGAAGACAATGTTTCAAAAAATGAGTTTCTTTAGTTATAATATGGATCGTGCAGATGAAATCTTATGTAACTTCTAGTAAAGATCTTATTTTCTCTTTAGATCCTTCACCTTATTTTAGAATAGAAGTTTATTTAAGACCAAAAAATCACAAAGTCTTAGCTTTGTTAGATTCAAGAACCTTAACTTATTTTTTAGACAAAGATTTTATCAAAAAATAAGAAATATTATTAATTAAAAAACTAAAACTATACATGTAAAAGTTATAGATGGTCATTTGCTAGCTTCTAGAAATATTATGCATAAGATTGTTCTTTTAAATGTAGTAATTAAAGATCATAATAGCATGATAATATTTAATGTAATAAAATCTTTATTTAATCTGATTATTTTAAAATTATCTTAGTTAAAAAAGTATAATATTTAGATAGATTAGATTTTTTATAATCTTAATATTTTTGATAGTTTAATCTAAAATATTATTAGTCAAGTAGAAATATATAACTCTAATATGTCCAAATCTATACTAGTAAGTGTAAGAGCTTTCATGCATGCAACAAAAGAAAGGTTATTTTTTGCTTTATATGCCATGTCCAATTTTGATGGTAAAAAGTCGTTTAGTAGTATTCCTAGTCAATATCAAGATTTTGAAGACATTTTTCAAAAGAAGAATGTAGATATTCTTCCAAAGCATCGTCTTTATGATTATTCTATTGATCTTTACAAAAGAACTCAACCACTATTTGGACCAATTTATAGCCTATTATAAAACGAGTTGGCTGCACTCAAGGAATATATTGATGAGAACTGAGCAAAGAATTTCATACGCCAATCTAAATCTCGAATTGAGACTCTTTTCTTATTTGTGAAGAAAAAAGATGGATCTCTGCAGATGTATATGGACTATTGAAGACTCAATAAGTTAAACATCAAGAATAGGAATCTCAATTCGAGATTTAGATTATATACCAAGAAGTCTTAAAACTAAAAAATTTAGAGATGCAAGTTTATATGCCAAGTTAAAAAAGTATATATTCCACATTACTTAAGTTGACTTCTTAGGATATATCATTTCTAATAAAGGACTAATAATGGATCCAAAGAAGGTCTAGTTTATTATGATTTGGAAGATTTCAAGAATAATAAAAAATGTACAATGCTTTTTGAACTTTTTCAATTACTATCAAATTTTTATCAAGAATTTTTTTCAAATTGTAGCTCTACTTACATGTTTGACTTGTAAAAATAAACTTGAGTGGAAAAAAAAAGTCAAAGTATTTTTTGATGCTTTAGAAAAAGAATTTACTTTTGTACCAATTTTATATTGTATTAACTTCTTTAAGATATTTTTTATAGAAACAAATGCATCAAATTTTGCTTTGAGCATAGTATTGTTATAAATAGAAGTAGATAATAAATTCCATCTATAAGCCTTCTATTCTAGAAAAGTTTTAGCAGCCAAGATTAATTATGAGATCCAAAGTAATAAGTTCTTTGCAATTTTAGATTCATTTCAAGAATAGCATCATTATTTGAAAGGTGCCTCAAGTCTAGTCACTATATATATATATATCATAAGAACTTCAAGTATTTCATGTTAGTACATATTTTGAATTTTTGTTAAGCTTCTTTGAGCATTCTTTTATCAAGATTTGATTTCAAGGTCACTTATTAATCAAAAAAACAACAAGGTTTATTGGACGCCCTTTTTAGACATTCTTATCTTATATCAAAAGAAAGAAATAAATCTTTTAATCAAAAATGAATAATTTTTTTGAAGCTAAAGTATTTTCACCTTTGAGTAATAAAAATAATATTGACTATTGATTCAATGTTTGTTAAGTAAATTCAATTCAGTATATTCTTTAATCCTCTAGTCTATGATATGAAAAATAACTCTTCTAAGTCTTATTGTACTTCCATGTTTGAATTCAAGAACAACCTACTTTATTTTGAAAGGCAATTATAGATTCTAGAGGATGAAGCAAGATTACATGTTCTTCTAACTTGTCATGACTTTCTAGCAACTAGATATTTTTGTTACAACAAGACTTTAGAGCTAATATTGATAGATTTTTGGTGGCTTCAAATGTGAAAGGTAGTCAAAGACTTTATACAATCATGTGATATTTGTTCAAGTTCCAAAACTCCTTCCCATTGACTTTGTGGACTTCTTGAGCTATTACGTATTCTAAAATAACCATGGTCTTCCGTTTCTTCAGATTTTATTATAGAACTTCTAGTCTTAAGTTTGTATGATTCTATATTTGTGGTAGTAGATTGTTTTACCAAGATGGTATATATTGTACCATATAAAAAATCTATCATAAGTGAAGAAAAAACTAAGTTTTTTCTTAATAATATCTATTGCTATTACAAATTGCCTAAAGATATTATATTGGATAGGAAGAATCAATTTATATTATGATTTTGGAAAATCTTTTTGAAGATTTTAAAGGTGGATATAAAACTCTTTTTGGCTTTTCATCTTCAAACTAGTGGGCAAACAGAAGATGTGAATTAAATTTTAGAATATTACTTTAGGTGTACCATCAACTATTATCAAGATGATTAAATAACTCTTTTATCATTTATAAAGTTTGCATATAATAATTCAATGCATTCATCCACTCAACAAACAGCTTTTTTTTTATTAATTATGGTTGTTATCCATGACATGATATTTTTGAATTTTTAAAAATTGATAATCTTGCTGTGAATGATTTAGCAAATTCTTTGTCAGAGCTACATGCAATAATGAAGGCACAGTCAAAGGAAGTTCAAGAACGAAAAGAAATTAAGGCAGATGCCTATTGCAAGGAACAACTACAATTCAACATGGATGATAACATATAGATACTTCATCGCAATATCAAGACTACTTGTCCTTATGATAAGTTGGACTATTATAGGCTTGGATATTTTTTTATTAGTGAATAAGTCAAGCTTATTGCTTATTGATTACATCTATCAAAGTCTATGAAGATCCATCTTGTATTTCATATGTCCCTTTTTAAGCCATATAAGATAATGAATATCTTGGGAAGAAGACAAATACCACCTCCTCCTATAGAAGTGGATAATAATCAAGAGTTTGAGATAGAAGAAGTTTCAGATTCAAGGCAGTGCCAAAATAGGTTGAAATATCTTATTCATTCGCGTAAATATGATATTAATAAATGCACATAGAAGCCATTAAAGAATCTTACAAATGCAACAAAGAAAATTGAGGCTTTTCATCAATGACATCTATCAAAACAAAGATGAAAAATAATAATAATAAATCTTTGTTATGAAAGAAATAAGATCTAAGAAAGATAGCATTCTATCTTATAATCTTATTTTTAACTTTTTTATATTTGTAGCACTAAAGAAATACAGAACCAATAATCAGTAGATTCAATTCAAAAGCTATTACTTGCTAACTTATTAGACAAGATATTACAATTGTCACAACCTTTAAGTTGACGTAATCAAGATGAAGAATTCCAAGAATAACATATCTTTCTTCAAATAGATGGCTAGATATAACGTGTTTGGTATCACGACTTTGGAAGAGACTTTTGATGTTTGGTGATTTTATTGGAGGTAGAAATAACTTTTGATGGTGTTTTAAATATTTTATTTAAAAGAAGTTACGAAGCTCTTAACAATAATCAAATAACAAGGTGGTCTTCTTACCATGGTATGGGATACTATCAACCATCTTCAAAAAGAATAAAGATCAAAATATGTAGCAAACACAATTTGTCGCATCTTAAATTTTCTAAACATATGATGACTACTCTTCATAGAACTTGTCCCTAGAAGGAGAGGTAATGCCACGGACATACATATTTATTCTAATTTAATGATATAAATAAAAATTAGAATACATATTTATTTTTACCTATACCGTTAAATAGAAGTAGATAAAAGTAAATTTATTTCATAATATTTTCTCAAAAAGCTTCTTAAAAGCTTTATAGATATTGATTTGACTTTAAATGTGTTTCTAATTGATTGGTAGGTGTCACAAATATATGCATGTAAACCAATAATTACATGTATAAATAGGTAGAAGTAATTAAAAATAGATAAAAGTAAGTTAATTCTATAATATTTGCTATAAAAGCTTCTTAGAAGCTTTATAGATGCCGCTTTGACTTTATAGGTATCTTTAATTGAATTTTTGGATTAAAAACCTGTTCAACAAGTTGGCTATGTGCCACACATGTTGTTAGCTTGAAGACCAAGCTAACTATGTGGCCGACACGTAGAAAAACTTGCCTAGTAAGTCAAGGCATGTGTCCTACAAAGTCAACACATATTGAAGGTCCAATAGAACATTGCCACATATTCCTTAATTAGATAGTATATATAGTAACAAGAGTGAAGCCTTCTTCACACTTTTCAATTCCTTTCTTACTTCTAGTCTAGTTTCAAGGATCTTTAGTTTTTCTTGTCTTTTGGCAATAACCATTCCTGTTTCTTTCTTAATATACATATTTAGTCATTTCTATTTTGTCATCTTTCTTTGAGAGAAGTCTTACTTGTTTATTTATTTTTATCAAGTTCTTGTCTTTGAAAGTAAGTTAGAAACTTAATCAACAAGCTAACCATATGTTGATAGCTTGCAAAACAAGTTAACTATGCATTTGTTAGTAAGACATTACAAGATAGCTCTTAGTTAAAAATATATATGGAGATAAGAGTAAAGCCTCTGATTCTTGTCAATGCCTTTCTAGTATTTAGTCTTATTTCAAGACTTTCTACTTTTCTTATTTTTGGCAATAGCCATTTTAGTTCAATACTATATCATCTTTGAGTGACTTTTAAGTTATTTTCAGTAACATAAGAGTATATTTAGGATTTCTTTCTTTAAGATTCATATCCTTGATAATAGATGCATATTTGACTTTATATATATATATTTATAATTGATTGATAGGTTAGAAACTTTGTGAACAAATTAGCCATGTGTTGCATGTATGGATAGTTTGTGGTATAAGCTAATAATGTGGCATGCACATAATAAACTTGCTTTGCAAGTTAAGATACATGTCTTACAAATTGTACACATATTTGAAGTCTTATAAAATGACACAACATAGCTTTTAATTAGATAGTACATATAGAAGTAAGAATGAAGTCTTCTTCACTCTAGACAATGTCTTTATAATCTTAAGTCTTGTTTTAAGACTTTATAGTTTGTTTGTCTGTAGTTATAGCCATTTTAGTTTTATATAATACCATCTTTGAGTGATTTTCTAATCTCTTTGAGTGACACAAAAATTTATTGATCTTTTAATTCTTTGAAATTTATGTATTTGATAATAAGTCAAATACTACAAGTTTGATCTTAGTATTGAAAAAACCTAAGTATTATCTATATATATATACTTAGATATATATATCTTCAAATAAAAAAAAATCAAGCAAAAAGAAATATATATATATATATATATATATATATATACATACATACAAACATATACATGAAATTCACTTAATATCTTAATACTGGACTCTTTATAATCATAGCAACCAAAATATGGTAAGTATATATGTTGATTCATTCTTTCATTTGCTATATTAATACAATATATAAACTTTGTTAGTTTGTATTGTCATCTCTTCAACTCAAGGTGACAATTTGTTTCTCTCTCTCTTCATATATATATATATATATATATATATACATATAAAACAAAAATACAGAACTAGACAACAAAAAAGATAATACAAACAAAAAGGAGTAGAAAAGAAAAAATGGCTCAATCTTCTTGGCCATGCAAGTCACCAACTACAGCCAACAACCTCTTTTTTAGCTCTCTGGTGATTGTTCTTCAAGCAACATGTGCCAAATTGCATCCACCATGTGCGACTCTCTACAACATATAAGTCAATTGCACCACTAGAGTTGTCTTTGCCATTTTTCATTCATAAAAATTCTTTATAAATTTTCCCATTATCTCCAACTCAAGTACAGATGACACTAGAAAACAGTAACAACGAATGATTTACATATTTATTGTTGTCTCTGGTGAAGTTGGTTTGGTGTGAGAGGGGTTTCGGTTGATCCTCTGCAGATTGATAAGATCGGGCCAAGAGATGACTCTGCAGGAATGACTTCCACCTGGTCGGAAGATTAGTCCTCTGTTATGGATACTCTACTTTGGCCATTCATGGCAGGAATAATCAGGTTTACGGATGAGATAACTAATCAGCAGAATTAGTGACAGAGAGAAGTGACATTAGTGGCCACCTGCTTTCTACCGACAATGCAACGAAGGGTGGGTTGGACCCAACCGCTTTGAGTTGTCAATTGCCACATTAGGGTTTCGCAACTTTTTGTGAGTAAGGGGTTCTGCTTTTCATTTTTTGTAGTTATTGTGGGGGTGTGGCAGAAATTGGTATGATACTTGCAGATGCTGTCTACATATTCTCTCCAGTTTTCACGACTGCCCAGAATCCATCACACGAAAAGGAAAGACAGCGTGATTTATGGAACTTTAGGAGGTGAACAATCGTCACAGTAAAACAACGGGGCCCAAATTCTACATTTTTCTATTCTTGTCTCGGTAGCCACGTCTTGAAGGTCAGACCCCACTTCCTCATTAATTTCTGTGAACAGCATTTTTAATATCCTTGTTCTGCAACGTATGAGTCGAGGTTTAGAAGAATGCTTGAGGTGGAGCATGTATTCAATTGTCGGTTTTTGCTCAGATAATTCTGGAGCTGGGTCCCATTCTTTGGCGATAGAATCTACTCCCAAGAGAAAGAAAAGTAAAGATTAATCATGGAAATAAGAAGGGTTTACTAACGAGGAGGCTCTGCCACAGCCTCTGCACAAACCCAATCTTTGAACAAGCTGTTCAGGGTAGGGTGGGTTGGACCCACCCACTTTGTTGGGGGGAGCTAAACCTGGAAGAAGTTTCTGAATCGTTCAGCTGTGGAAGGACGTGATCGTGAGGGAGAGAAGGGATCTTTGCCTGATTCTGTTACATGTTATCTGATGATCAATGCAAGTGTTTTGGACTATTTTATAACTGATGAGGTACGTATGGGCTTCTTCTGTAGGACTTGGAGATGCCTTTGCATGGGTGTCTGAAAGCAAAATTTAATAGTTGGACAAACGAGACGATCAAATCACGTTTCAATTTTCTAGATTTGTTTATTTATTTATTTTTCTTGAATGGGTTAGAGGTGCATCTTTTGACGGTGTTAACCTGGATAGTGTGTAAAGAAGGCTTCCTAGTCTCTCTTAGTCCTTGCATTTTGAGCTACCCATTTGTCGGCATGCAAGATGAAGTGTCCATGTCTATTGAAGTCAAGTGTCCTCCACACACTAATGTTTCTATCAGAAATGATAATAAAAAAGAGTTTTGAAGTACAATGATGTTTCAAATACATTTGTGTGACGTTACATCTTCTTGAAGGTTCTGGTACTTAGTGGCATTATTTTCAAAGCCCTGTTCATATTTCATCTCATGCCATTATTCGCAAACGCTCCAGTGAAAAAAACAGTCTATATCAACTGGGTGTGGATCAATTCATCTCCTATCATTCCCTGCAATTGTATCGTTGTTACGCAACTCAGGTCAAGTCACCACTTTACTGAGGGCAACAATAGAACTGCCAACTGATTCAAACTGCTGATCAAGCTGAAGTGTCAACTTCGCTGGAAGATGCAACAACCATGCATTAGTCTACACAGAGATTGCCGCAGTCAATGACCAACCAACATAAAATATCAATAACTGAAACACACAACTGGAACCCAACCACTAGTCTTCGTGCTTTGGTTTCAAATCGTCCGGTATACACTCTTCTTTCCAGTCAAAATCGAAGTAACCCTACAGTAATAGCATAATCAAAACTGAGATATAGTTACCAACTCTTCTGTGACCGAGAAACAGAATGAATCCACTGGCGACTTAGCTAACCCAACCTGCATGCAAATCCTGCATCCCGTGATCAAGTGCGAATAAGAAAATATTTGCAAAGGAATCTTAACAAAGAGTCAAACTGGAGGAATTAACTGGAGGTTCAAGAGCATTTTCAAGGAATCTGGTTAATATCACGATACCCAGAAATCAGGCAGGCATATTGTTGCACATCACGCAGTCTAGAGTACTTTCGGACCATACTACCTTTGGTCACTCCTAGAGTACTTCATAAGACTCGTTCCCCCTATTGTTGACATGTGGAGTTGCCTTGGGCACCACCCACCACACATCAACACCCATGCCCCACACATCCCCGCGAGGTTCCCCCTTGTGCCGATGTGTTTCTGGGCTAGGAGCAGTTTCCGTGCCCTAGATTAATCGAACTCGAAGCAAGTCAAAACCATTGGGCTTTCACTCTGCAGCATGTGTTTGGGATTCCATCAGCTAGTTTCTAAAACTTAGGGGAGTGGATTCACTGAAAGACATGATCAGCAACAGTGGTTGAATCACGGGGGGGGGGGGGGGGGGGGAAGACCCTACAGTGACTTGATAGAAAGATACTTTTAGGGTTGCTGACCCCCAGCTATGCTACAGCTAGTTGGGAAGGTCATGGGAGTTTGGCAGAGAACCAAGAAGAGCAGTTTGCATCAACAGTGAATCGTGCGTGGAGCTTCAACCTACGTATGTCGTTGTGTACAATGCTGGGATGCCATGGACGGAGATAATAGTATGGTGTGCTGCCAAGTGCAGGGCGTTCCGATGACCAGAGAGGCTGTGGAGTGCATGAAGAGGCTCAACTGGTTCACAACACAAGAGAATGCAAACAACAGTTGCTGGCATCAACATGTGACTTTCGACGGACTAGAACCTTAACGGTGGACAATTATATTATGGAGAACTCACTGATGAGCGGCTGAAAGTGCCAGGAGCTCACAACATGCATGGAGGCAAATGTATCAGCAAAGATTGGAGTCCTGATCAAGTACGCAAATTCTGAAGCTAAGTTAATCTGAAAGGTAATCTAGGTCCATTGCGGAGTAAATGAGAATTTCCCTACTATTTCATGCTACATTCAAACGAGCATTGCACTAGAGTTGTTCCATCAAGATGTATATGGTAGTGTATGTGGTAATGGTTTCTTATGAAGATGGAGTTTGTAAGATTTGACTCTTTGAAGTTTATCAAACACTCCAAGGTGATTTTTCCAGCCTTGTAGATGTCAGTGCAGAATTGATTAGATTGTTTCCAGACACTTACTCTACATACATGTTCTCAAGACCCAGGTCACCAAGGGGAATTCAACTGCAGAACCCCTGAATCCACACATCGAGAACGTTTTCATTTGTATCTTCTGTTTAATGTCCCATTTGCAAAAGTTAGTCTGCTGATCCAGAGGTTTACATTACGTAGAATGCTGGGGCACTATGAACAAGGTTAACGATTATCATACAAGAAGTGAAGTTTTCGTTATGAAAAGGGACAAGAATTCAATGTTTACAAATTTAGATTGCAAAAACAAAGTTTAGGAGAAATACTGGAGAAAGCTTCGAAGGTCGTCCATGATTACTGATTGCTACAGATCACATGTGGGAGAGAACCAAAATGAAGATTAAAGCAGTTGCGGAAGAATTGACGACCTTAAAGTGACAAATTAAGGGAACAGATAGTACTCATCACATTGCACGATCTCTTTCAAAGCCTTACGCTCAGATGGGCAAGTGGGATTAGCAGCTGAATAGCACTAAAGAAGAAAATGCTGTCAGCATTTGAAAAACACCGTCGTCAAAAAAATAGTCCAGGCAGTCTACTATGTGGGAGGGAATGTGTCCGGCGTCAGTTGGGAATCCATCATTAGGGGAAAAACAAACTCATCAGAGGAATTCAGAGTGCTTTTTCTAACAACACAACTCAGAAGGTGTTAGAGAAAGCACTCTGAAGCCCATTGTTGACTACATTTCTTTCAACGGCTTCTTCTTTAGAAAATAATCCGGCAAAAGCACTTGTAGCCAACTAAATGCTCCTGATTTTCGATGCATTTATGGAACTCTGATCAAACTCTTAAGCGGCAATATGAACAACAATCACTAAATAAGAAGAACAGACATCCATTGTGTGGCTGTTCTCTCACCGAACTTGGGAGGCCATGACGTCGTAAGATAGCAGTCGGCTGAAGATTGCATTGAATCCAGCTCCAAACATCGTGTGGTCCTTCGAGACATCGTGCTTCTTGTTTGAAATATATGCGACTCAGCCATGCTGAACACAACTTTAAAATCAAGGCCCCATCAAGCTAGCCATGGCTACTAACCTAAGCACATCTCTTAGAAAATCAACAAGTACCCTAGACGTAATTCCAACTTATAGCTGCAACCAGCGGCCCAAAAGTCAAACCAAGCATGCACACAACCCAATTGGTTTAGCCTGTTCGAATTTCTAAAATTTCAAACCACAATATCGTCACACGTAGCATTGCACAAACGCAGACATAAAACAAAGTGGAGGGCTCTGGACAAGTCCAACGTAATTCCACGAGAATGAAACTCAAGAATTTTACATTTTGCTTTTTGCACATATTTTCAATGGATCTTTGTTCATCCAGGTCTTGGATGATACTCCAAACTGTGCCAAACAGGATGCCAAGCTTCTGAACACGCTACTTTCAACTGCAGAAGTCTCTTCCAAGCTTGCTAGGTTCGATTTGTAGCCAATTTTGTCTCAGTTTCTATCTTCAAATTTTCGCAAGTTCTATGTATATCAACAACAACAAATATTTTTGATGTGATGTGGCTGTGTGTAGGGTAACGTGTTTACTCGGGCGACCAAAGTGATTCGATGTCATGATTCGTTAATGGTTACCTCTAATGGGTTGATGTTGCTCTTTGCCCATTCTGCTACCTAAACCCTGAACCTGCACGTGGAATTAGGACACATGCTGAAGAGGATGACGATAACGTTGCTCGCACATAGACCTATGTACAGCATTTCTCCGTCAAGCAGCGTGCTTTTGTCAAATGTAGTGAGGAACAGTTTGTTTCTGCCTATCGGTGGGGAGCAACTGGGAATCGGCAGAGGTTCCCACCTTAATGTGTTTGAGGGTAGCAGACGATTGTTTCTTTCTCAGCGCAATGCAAGCTCCACGAGTCGGGAGGGGTTGGCAGACGTGATGCGTGTCAAGGAGGCACTGGAGTCGGAGACCGGAATTGGGAAAGACGAAGCCTTAGATTGCGTGCGCGAAGAAGATCATGAAGCTTCAAAACACAAGGTGATAATTCGGGATTCCTAAATTGCACTGCATTTTGCGCAAGAATGATTTTTCTGCTCTCATAACCGTTTTAGTATGCCTCCCTAGCATTGGAAAGCCTTATGTGCAACTTTGAGAAACTGCAGTTGTGGTTCATTATGCATGGCAAGTTGTACCATTCATGTTTTCTCTATTTTGTCGAAAAAAAATTATTTTTTTAAAAAAAGAAAAAATAACGCTTCAGAGGTTTGCATTGCGTTGCTGATGCCCAGGCAAAATTGGAAGGTGGTCTTTACCTCGTTGCAACACCCATTGGTAACCTTGAAGACATGACTTTTCGGTAAGTAGTAAGCCTATCTAATCAACCAAGTTTGAGTAAGAATTTGAAATGAGACAAGTCCTCTTATTGAGATTCAAGGGTTTAGCGTGTAGGGTTTGGAGGAATAATATAACAGTCTACCCAGGAGACTGATGGAATTACAACCATGGTCTCGACTCCATTACAGAAGAGGAATATGACCTAACCCTAGTATGGAGAATGGATGCCGGATGCCCTATTTTCAGCGAGGAGTTCTAGATTTATGTGAAGGAGATTTGTTCTTAACTAATTTGTACCTTCAAATTATTTGCAATGTATTTGTATGTCAGTGCAGTGCGCGTACTTAAATCTGCAGAAGTAATACTTGCCGAGGACACCAGACATTCAGCAAGGCTTTTGCAGCATTACAATATCACGACTCCTATGGTCAGTTCTTCCCCTGTTTGCATTGCAAATTTAGGCACAGATAAATTACAAGCTTTTCGAGAGCATGCACAATGAATCTACCACCCTCGTACTTGCCTACGAGTTATTTTAAGTTATGACTGACCTAGTGCCAGTGTAACTAACCTTGTACATTGGTGGGTACTTAGATGAGCTACCACAAGTTCAACGAGTTTGCAAGACGTGATGCCATTATACAACGCTTGAAACTTGGTGGAATACTAGCCCTTATAAGCGATGCAGGGATGCCCGGCATTAGCGATCCTGGCACTGAACTTGTACTCACCATTACACTTCTTTCAGCACTTGTGTTCTTACTCCAAAGTTCACCTAAGAAGATAGTTGATGGTCGATATGAATGATCTAAAATAATGGTTCTTTTCTAAGCATTGAGAAAGTTGTTTTAAGGTACTTTACTCTCATGGACTGTTGGTTTATACTCTCGGTCAGACTTTGGTATTTATCCACTTTATACTGTATGTTGTATAGGTGAAGGCATGTGTAGAATCCAACGTGCGTGTGCATCCCGTTCCTGGTGCTTCTGCTGTTATCACTGCCCTAGTTGCCTCTGGTTTACCAACAGAAGTGTTCACTTTTGGTGAGAAATTTCTTTTCTTATTTTGACAATCGGAATTTCGGTAGAAAATATGTTCACTATGGAAGGTGTAAGTTATAGAAATAGGTATCTGTGAGTTTCTCATCGAATAATATACCTCTTCAAAGACAGACATATATTCAAGTTTGAGTAATGAAAATGTGCAACTTAGATGTGCCTTGGCATGTAATTATCTGTGACTCTTAAATATATGGCGCCTTTCTTTTTAACCCGAAGGGCCTTAATCAGAAACTAATGCATCGGCCGTGCAGTTGGGTTTTTACCAACGCAGGCAACTTCTAGGAGGAAGATACTTGCATCTGCATCCAAACAGACGGCCACTCAGATATTTTACGTCTCTCCTCACAAGTTAAACAAGACTTTGGATGACTGTGTGTCTGCTTTTGGACCATCACGGTACACACTAAATTGCTTGTTGTTTTGGTTGCATATCTTATACTGGTTTGACGCATTATTTGTGGCTGTGATACTCTTGAGGTCAAATTTGTGAGGGAAATGTTGTGTTTTAATGAGAATTTTTTTGTAATGTTAAAAATCTTATTTAACAGGCATTGTGTGGTGGCAAGAGAGATGACCAAATTTCATGAAGAGGTGGCGACTGAACTTATCTAACTCCTTCGTGCATTAGATTTTGGCTTTTGAAGAGCACCGCTTTATGTCTTAAAGCATTGACTTGAATTTTCATCATCATTCTCTCTGTATCTTTTTTGCGCGTCTGGTATGTTCTGATGTTGTGTGTCTTGCAGTTCTGGCGAGGAACTCTGCAGCAAGCCCGAAAGGAGTTTGAAGAACGAAATCCACGTGGGGAGATGACATTGGTGATTGAAGGACTGTCAGAGAGCGCTGCTGACGAGCTACCCACCGAGGAAGATGTTAAAGCAGAACTGCGTGCTCTTTTGGATTCTGGTGTTAGTCCGTCTGAGGTACTAATTTAGTATTTGAAGTGAATGTTTTCGAAGGCAGAGTTTATTACAGTTCTTTTCTTTTCTTTACCTTGGTCTAAAGAAAGTATGATAGAATTCTTGTATGTTGTGTTTTGCAGGCTAGCAGGCAAGTAGTGGAAGGGACAGGCATGCGGAGGAAGATGGTGTATGCGCTGGCTTTGAAATTATCAAAGACCGAGTGATTCAAGCTCTACTAGTTCTATTTTTAGAATATCCTACTGAATCAATAATTGCAGAAAAGTATAACTGTATTTTTACCTGCGTTCAGTTATAGCCAATGTCAAAGCAGACTTTTTGATTGGTATGCAGCTGAAAACATAGCTGTAAGTACATTTCCCATCATCACATTGATTATTGTATGGAAGTAAGAATTCACGCACTTGATGATAGAAGTTGTACTTTACTTTCAGTTCTCTTTCACGAAATATTGGTAATATTTCTGTCGAGCAGTCAAGATCTTATCCATTCTCTTCTTTTGTATCAGGTTGGTGGTTTTGACGAGACTTTGGTGGAGCCAATTTTAATCGCCATAAGTGTTCAACTTGACACGAGCCTTGCTATTGCTGGAGGAGTGACTCGGGGTCTGCGGTGTCCAAGATTTTTTTTCAGATGATCTGCAATGTCCGCGCTTTATTTCTGAATTTGCAAGCAGTAATTGTGAGGACCTCTGAATGTGGGGTCTGGTTAAGGCATTTCTAATGTGTTCTTGTTACAACATCATGTAACACGCAGTTCTTGTGTTGGCCGAATGAACTGGAATTTTAGACTTTTTTTATACCCCAATTCATTCAATCTGGGCATTTACGTTAATGTTGAATGTTGCTGCTTTCACTTCTTTAGACTGGTTTTTCTATTCTTGTGTGTATTAACCTCTAAGATTTGTGATCATTTGTTGAGAGCTTCGCAGCACCTCCTTGCCGTGCAAAAATCATGATTGAAGCTCAGATATGTTGAATCGAACTTATATCAAGATTTCTGTACAGGAAAACAAAGATGAAAAAGAAGAGAGGAAAGATTGTTGGGAAGAAATCATGGTTGAAGATTGGAAGCAGAGTCTACCTTCCTTCACAGTGCAGGGATGAATGTTTCTGAAATTTTGCGAATTTCAGAAAAGGGGAAAGAAAGAAAGAAGAAAACTGAAGAAAAATATTATTTGACCATCTTTTAACATGACACTACCTAGATTAAATGATCACAACTATTCTACCAATGCTGGATCTTAAAAATTCATGAATCTTAAAGAGAAATCACTGTTTTTATTTTATTTTAAAATTATTTTCAATGAAAGCAGAAAAGCTGTTTGATAAGTTAAGAAATTAAAAATGTAAAATTTTCATACTTGGTGGTAGAAATGATTGCAATCGTTATTCAATTCTTTTTGTTATTTTATCTGTTTGTGAGCGTGGTAAGTTAAGAATGTTTGAAACATGAAAAATTGTTTAAATACGTAAATATTTAATATGGGTACATTATTGGAATTAATGTTATTAAGTATTTACTTTAAACTTTAAATTTATAATTTGAACATTTCAAAAAGAATGATGATCAAAGTTTTTGATTATGCCGTTGCTCAATGTTCATAAAATAATTCTATTGAATGTGTGGAAGAAAATGTATGTTTGGTGGCATAGAAATCAAATAGTATTGTCAAATAATAAGTGTGAAAAATGAAGGTTATGAAGTATTTCGAAAAGAAAATTTATTAAACTTTTACAAAGTTCTGAGATTAGTTTTAGAAATGAATCTGTAACATATCACACTTTGTAGTCAAAACATAAACCAATTAATCTTTTAAAATGATTCAATTTGATATGATTATTTAAAAATAAAATACAACAATAATGTCATAATTTTTATTTGTTTAATATAATGTGTTGCTAAATAAAAATTTATCTAAATGAATTTATTATTACATGTTAAAGTATAAATAAGTATTTTAAAATTTTAAAATATAAGCTCTTACATTTTGCAACGCGATGCACACAATGTAAAATTAACACAAATGATTGTTTTTTGTTGAAACATGTTTTATTTGTATGGTAATTAATATTTTATTTAATTATTAAGATATTTGTAATTTTGCAAAGATATGATCAAATTTGAGATATAATCAAATTTTGATTTGGATTATATTTTTATATTATTGGTAACTTATAACTTATTTTTTTAAATAAGTTATTTTTCTATCATATGATATTATTGGTAAAGTCAGATTTTATTTTTTGTTCAATTTAAATTCCCAAATAAATTTTAGTAAAAAATTGCTTCTAAAGACGTGTAGATTTAGATCCATATTTGAATATAAATTTGAATCCAAAATTGGATTTAAATCTAAATCTAAAGTCAAGTTGGATCTTAAAAATAATTTTTGTTTTGAATATAAATCATGTTATTTCTAAAGTTTATATAAAGATTTAGATATAATACAAGTTCCATGTCTAAATCATCTTATTAGTTTAAACATTATTCTATCTAATTTATATATTATGTTTTGGATATTTGTCATAATTTCTAGATTTATAAATTATCTTGTTTTAAATCTATCTAGCTACAACTAGAATTGCTATCTGTTAAGTTTTTTAAGAAACTTTATAATAACTTTATATACTATAATCAATATCTGTGATTTTTATTAAAGAATTAATATGTCCAATTTTAAGAACTCAAACTATAATAAACACCACTTATTAATTATTTTTTATGTAGTAAGTTTTTTAAAAATATTACGGAAAATATCACACATGCCCCTCGAATCCTCCCGAAATATCAAAAATTTCCCTCAACTCTTGATAATATCAATTCTACTGCTGCCTTTTGTAATAATCACCATGAGTGCCGCTCCCATGAATTAGCTGCACAATCCCACAGCTTGACCGCAAGTGCTGCCACCCTGGAACAAATCTAGAGCCTCCAAAGCATCCATGATATTAGCGTCGAATGGTGCTGTGAGTTTTGCCGTGATTGTGGAGGCAGTGGGCTCAAATGCAAGTGCAAGTTTGCGCATCCGCCACACATGCTTCACTGCCTCTAGGAAGTCATCCTCCAGATCGTCAGGCCACAACTTAGATCTTGTGTTGTTTAGTATAGAATCCATCATCTGCTGACAAAACGAGAAAAAATCCTTACTGTAGTGTGGGTGTTTGTCATTAATGGCAGAAGCGGGGCTTACAGCCGATAAGTTTGGGAACTCTTGCCGCGCAGCATCCTGCCTCAGACGTATATCCTCCCGGCTGTCTAAATTGCAAACAAGCACCGGCATAATGTAAGAATATGAAACCCGAATCCACAAACTTTCAAGACGTGTGTCATACATCAGTCTCTTCATTTATTGAGAATCTTTGTCACAAATGAAGTGGTGATTGTCAAGACTATCTCTAGCATCTAGCTGCTAGGTTTCTCATCGATCCATGCAGGCTTTTTTTGTCATGAAGGAGTTGGATTCAAGCATCAGATACAAACAGATTACACAACAGATCTTCTCAGTTCCTTGTAACAAGAGCGTCACAAAACAAGACTTCGTTCCTCTTTGAGATTGCCTGTTTTGACTTCTCTCATTTTCTGTAACTGAGAGCCTCCAAGTTCGTAGAAAAATGTTGAGACCATTTTCGAGGAGCTCGTGGACCAGTGTGTCTTTTGATATTGTGAAGACAGCTCATGCTTAATGTGATACATCATAAACTATAATATAAATCTAAGTAGTTCTTATGATTAATAAAAGATTAAGTGATGGTATTATCAAAGGTGATTAAGTCATAAATTTCAATCATTTCATTGGAATAATTTAAACATATTCAAAACAATGCAAATAGTCTTAAACAAAATATTTCAAAATACTCTAGAAAATAAAGAAAATAAAGATTTATGGTATTTTGGATAATGCTCAATTAAATTAAGAACTTGATTAGGTGCAAATTTTATGCATTTGAAATATGTTCATAAAAACTGATGCATAAAAATTACAAAGTTTCAGATTTACGAATTAAAAAATAATTATAATTTTGAAAAAGAAAATATAATTTTATTTTTGATAGAAAAAATATTTAGTTTTAATCTCATAGCATAATTTATAAACTAAAATTAAAAGAATGCATGTATATATTTATATATTTAATTATTTCATTTAAAATTAAAATCATTATAAAATATCATATATGTAATAGGCATATATAAACACTCATGTACTCTTTGTCAAATCAAATCAAATATTTAAATACATAAATAAAATAACATTATATGATATTTTATTTGAATGCATGTCAAAGTGATTAAGCATAAATCAACACCTTAACTTTGACATGCACCTCTTTCGGGTGCTTGAAGGTCTTGCTCACAATCTTGATGTTTGTGGATTTTGCAGGTTCACAGACCAAGCTTTGTTCCTTGGATGATATTGATGTGTTTCTGTGCTAATCAAAGAAGTAATAAGCTAGTGAAGTGTCTTCAGTTGAAGTCTGGGAGCGTTAGAGACAGCTTTGGGGGTGGAAAGACTGTAATGAAGGCTTCCATTCTGTTGAGGTCGTTCTACCAATTTGCAAATTACTAGATTTGCAAAGTGCAATTTCAGGTTTCCGTGTCTCGATGTCTGCTGCGACTGCTCGTTGTGCTGACCTGCCATATGAATCATGTTTTTGGAACCTACCTGTCACTGGACTATCAGATGGATTGTATGCGGAGGAGCGTGTGTACTTTAGAGCGTCGTAGGCGAGCATTCTTTGATATACTGTACAAGGGTGTTCGAATGCCCTTAAAACTGTACTCTTACACCTTTGCATTCAATGAGTCTTTGCTTTTAAAATGGCTGCAACACGAATGCATACCGAACCATTATCTTCTTATTCAGTGTGATCTTGTATTTTAAGAGTGGTAATATGAAGATGCAGAACACAATTTCTATCCTGGTTGATTTGGATCTTGTTGTCAACATTAACTTAGCAACTTTTATGTGGAGGTGTGAGTAAGTTCTATAAAATTACAACCTGCACAGCATTAGTATTACTTAGAAGATGACCAACTCCCCAGCATCAAGTGGGTATTGTAAATATTTAATAAAGACAGTCGTAGTTCGTGAGGTGAATGATCTCAGTAGCACCGACTTTTGAGAACTAAGTTTCAACTACAGTTCAGGCAATTCACGTTTGCCGCACATTCCATAAAATAAAAAGGAAATTCGGATTTATCATATTTAATGGTGTAAAATTGTACTTCACTAGGAGTAGGTGTGTTTCGGAGCCGCGTATCCACGTCTTGATTCATTTAGTAGTAGGTGGGAAATCTATCCATTCAGATCGGATAAACGAACCCCCCCATTCTATTGACAATCCGTATAGAACATTCCGCTCATGTGTACAACTTATAAGCATCGAAGTTGGACATATAAGTAGCGCCTTTGGAGCATACAACAGAAGCCACTTCTTGATGGTGACACCACGAGTCTTCTCTGTCTAGCGTGTGTGCTCTTGCTTCATGTCCATTTTCAGTATCGAATTTTTGGAAGTTGATTCATAGGTGGCATGCCAAGAGAGCTTGAAGATGAATGCTTGTGTATGTGTAGTTGAAAGTGCGCGACTTCCAGCAATATAGAAAACTAACATTGGTGATTAAATTGATCGTTGAGGATTGAATAATCATCTGAAATCACGAGACTTTCAACCACGCACCAGATCCATTCGGCGACTTTGGATAATGCCAAGCTGCTCAGGAAAGTAGAGGCAAGGACAGTCCGACTTGTTGTCGATGACATCCTCAGTGTGACGTGCGAACTCTGCAAATTAACCAGTCTTACAGAATTTCACTGGACATTTGGTTTCCATCGTTGGACCTTTGTCAAGGAATTGCAGATTCCCGGAGGTCATCAATGGCGAAGGCACTGTACGCCTTGGGTCTGGTGCTCGCATACCTGGGAGCTGTTTTGCTGGAGAGTCCGGGTGCAACAGTAGATGCTTTCGAAGTTGTCTTCAGCGATGAGATAGTAGACCTCAAAATAGGTGCGTCGGGCATGCTCAGAGACGACTGGCCCAAGATGCTACTGGGAGCCCCCTGTGCCCTCGCGGCGAAAGTTTCCACGCCTCACGTAATCGAGACTCCAATTCGTGGGACGTTTTACACCACTTTCGAGTATCTCACGAGTGACTGCACCGCTGAGTACAAACGCGACAACGGCACATGCATCGGTGTGACCACTGGAATCGGGGTTTGCGCAAATTTCTATCTCGACATTAGGACGAATCAGAGACCGTGGGGCTACTGCTCCAATTTCAATTTCCGATACTCCTACATGTGGGCTCCAAACGTAACGACAATGACGATAATGCCACCACAGGGCACTCTTGTGCCTTCACCAGGTTCACCAATCGGCTCTCAGAGAGCTTCGTCATTGGATTGGGATACCTCTGCAACGTGTTCTGGATTCGGGTGCAACGGAACTACCAGTAGAATCGACACAGGAATTGCACTAATTCGTAAGGACACTCTGACGTTAAGCCGGTTGGTAGTGAGAGAGGCGACGCTTGAAACATATGCGATCTTAGGCGGGCGGAATGAAACGGCCTGCAATTGGAGATTCTCCAACCTAGTCCCGGTAGCATGGGACGGAACTCAAAATGTGCTTGCATCGGGACAGGCCTTGCAATCAAGTGACACGGAGTATGCACTGGTCATGCAATATGACTGTAACCTTGTCCTCTACAAGAAAGGCACTGACGGCAGATATGTCTGGAATGGGAAATGGGCAGCATTTTCTCAATTCAATGATCCCTTCAAACACAACTGCACTCTGGAGCTTCAACCCAATGGTAACCTAGTTGTGCGGGATGGGCTAGGTGGGCAGCGGTGGACAAGCAACCGCACCGCATCTACTTTGTATACTTCCGCACTCTCCGTTCTCAGGAGTGGCAAAGTGGGTGTTTATGAGATGGTCACTGGTGCCGTTGTTTGGGAGGTTATCTCTGGATAGAGCTCTAATTCCAGTCTCACCTTAAGTTGCTAACATATTGATGGGTCAATCGTCATCTGGTAATCATAGACACTAAACATTGATAGATGCAAAGCCTGAAGACGATCGACATTCTGTTTGAGCTTTTGAACAAGACAGGCGTACCCTTTCATATTGTATTTCCAGTAGAACTCGTATTTAGAATACGTCGTTGTCGTGTTTAAAGGCAAGTTGCAATCCTAATTGCTAGCGGAAGGCATCGTTTAACGGAAGTCCGGCTACTACGGGATGATGTTGGCAATTTTATGACTAAGAAACCAAGAAAATGACCACCAGGACGTGAAGTAGGTGTGCACATTTCAGCTCACATCCGATGTTCCTTTTACAGTTCGCCACAGGAAATAGTAGTTTGATGAACAATCAATTTGTAGACTTGAATCATGATTGGAATAAGGTTACATTTCTTGCAGATGTCTTCCATCATCATATTGTGTTGTCTGATAACCTAATTTCTTCAAATGCACGGCGAACCTAAGCCATCGTATACAATTCGAAAGATCATCTGTATATATCTAGCTTCTGCTGTTCCGATCAGATTCTGACTACCACAGTTGCACATTTCCAACCCTGATATGTGTTCAGTAAACTTTCGTCAGCTTCTTGCGAAAATATTCCCTCTCTCTCTGCGAACATAGGAAGGACATTATCTTCAGCTTAGCTATAATAGAAACCTGCAAATTGTCATGAAGGAAGTAATAAAGCTCACCTACCTAAACTACTGTAAAAACACATGCAGCAATCAATAACACAACACTTAGGGAGCTTAAGGTTAACTTTTTTGTGTAGTCCAACAATATCAGTCGCTGTAGACGCCTTCCAAATACATTAGATACCGGAGGACTAGATATCAGCACAGCATTCGATGCGACGATGGGCAAGAGCGGGGTAGGTATGTAGGGCTTGTAAGGCGAGTACTTGCATTCACAGAAGACGCCACCGCCACCGCCACCGCCACCAGCACCACAAAGGTCTTCGAATTCATTCATACACAAAATAAGCTTCTCCTACAACATGAAGCCTTAACTTAGGCTGTTGGAGGAGACTACCCCTTAACTAAAACGAAAAAAAATAAAAATAAATAAAAATAAAAATAAAAAAAACTCTGCAGATATTGTTCCTACTGCAGCCCAAAGTGGCAACCAAGTTGATCCCCTTCAGTTATTAACGGCGTATTACATTCAGATAGTGAATATTGCAGGGGAAGCAACCAATATGGCTAAATATTGTGCAAAAGGAGTAGGCCAAAATGGAACTGTGATAAGCAGAGTAAGGAGAGGTTTTTCTGTAAACTGCCCCGCAAGTAGATTCAGCTGCCCATCAAGCTAATTCAAATGAACAAAAAGGGTTCATGTAGTTATTTGTACGATCCGGAAAAATTCCAGCAAAGAACCATCCCACACTAGTGATCATTAGGTTAAATCATGCGAACCCAAACATTTGGATGGGAGGAAGCTTCACAGCATTCATCTCCGGACTAAGGATGGCGGCAGAATTCGACGTGTATTGTTACATATTCAAGACCCGATGGCTTAGCTGCAGGCAGGAACAGGTTCTTGTGTCTAAAATTATCAAGAGCTCTACCCACTACAGGAAAAATCTGTTTCAAAGGAAATTCATGCCATCGTTCTCTAAACAAATCCCTCGGAAACCTTTGGCATTAATCCAGCACTTCATGCCCAACGATCGCAGCTGGGACGCAGGCATTGGCGAATGTACCCTCTACCTAACCCTGTATTCTAACGAGGACTAAAGTCACTTTAGACCAATGATTGCGCTGCAATCCTCACCACTCATTATCCTAACGAGAATCTGGAAAGTAATGACCGGGGAGCAGCTGTCGCGGCATCTACAACTGCGGCTGCTCCACTTAATGGAACTTCAGCAGAAGCCTGCATCCTGTAGGCTTCTTGACATCGACGCAACTCGTCTGGGCTAAATTGGAGAAGCATTGCAATCACAGGCAATAAAGCCTCCACCTCTCCTGTTTCCAACAGCTTTAAAATTACATTCTTGACATAGGTCATATCGACGTTCGATCGCTTCTGGTTTCGTTCAGAATTCTGATACTCTTCTTTTAGAATCGTGATTTGGTGACAGCGGAGGCGATTCTCTTGTTCCAGTTCCTTGATTTCTTCTTGAAGTGCTTCAATATGCCGCAGGCATCTGGCCACCTCCTCTTCTTTCTGTGCCTGAAGCCGAGCCAATGTCAAGATCTGCTGCTCTGCAAGAGGTGGCGGTGGTGAACTGGTTACTGACATGTCTACTACATCAGTAGGCGCCTTTTGAGAGAGATGCTTCTGCAAAGAGTTCCTCTCCTCCACAATACGCATGATTTCTTCATCTTTGCTTGCCATCATAGAATTTGTCATTTCCTTGTAGGATTCAAACTCCTCCTTCAAAGATTTCTCTGCAAGGCGTATGGCAGTGAGCTCCTTCTCCAGCTCTTCATTTACAGGCGAAGGGATTGCGGCAGGTGCCTCTGGTCTCGAGGATACGGATTCTTCTGCTTGATCCAGGCGCCGTTCATACTCGGCCTGCTGAGACTTCAACAGAGCTCTGCTCGACTCAAGTTGAGTGGCCAAGTCCCGTATATGAAGCTCTGCCTCTTCAATAGCACCAGCTTGTGCGTCAAGCTTACGCTGGTAGTCAGCAACAATAGTATCTAACCTTCTCATTGCTTGGTCTCTGGCTGCAGCAGCCGTGGCAGCCTGTGCCTTGGCTTCCTCCAGAGCTGATTCCAGTGCCGCCATTGATGATGAATCCTGCGCAGCTTGCAGTGCTGCCTCTTTCTTCTGCAGAAGAGCATGAGCCCGCACCTTGTAAGCAGCTAGCTCTTGTGCTTGCAATTTAGTCTCAGCTCTAGCCGTAGCAAGCTCGACTTGAGTGGCACTCAAAATCTGACGACAACCCTCAAGTTCAGATTCAAGCTGACTTCGCCTGTTTCCTGCCGCAATCTCTACTTGATTTAGCAACGACTCAGATGCTTCCAACTTGTCCATCAACACAGAAAGAGCGGACTTATGCTCCTCTCGCTCCCTCTCACGCTCTTTTTCATGCTCAGATTGGATGCGTTGGATGTCTCCTCGAGCTGCATCTAGCAAGGCACCCAAACGCACCAGCTCACCGCTACTGGCTGCTTCAACTTCTGCCAACTTGGAGTCTTTCTCAGCAAGCTGATCCTGCAAAGCAGAAAGAGCTTCATCACCTTTGGTACGATCTTTAGCAGCTTCTGACAACTGCTGCTCGTAACTTTCAATGACCTTCTGATATGTCTCCTTCAGTCCTAAAATGGCAACCTCTTGATTCATTTCAGCCTCTTTCAGCCTTTCATTAAGCTCCGTTAATTGCTGGTCCTTTTCATATAATTGACTAGATATCTCATTGAGCTCGTTCTCTTTAGCTTTTAAGGCCTGCTGCATCTCCTCTATGTCATGTCTTGCCCGACGAAGGGCTATGTTCAATTGTTGACGTTCAGAATCCAGATTCCTAATAGCATCTCCCGCTTGATTACGTGTGGCATTAAGATCTGCTTGCAATGCTGCCTGCCGGGTTGATGCTTCTGTGGCCTTCTCCTCTAATGCTTTGAACTTTTCTTCCACGTCCTCCTTCTCTTTCTGAACCTCCTGAATGCGCTGCTTTGAACGCTTAAGCAAGCGGCCGAATTTCGCATCAAGTTCAGTATACTTTGTAACCTCCTCCTCTAGCTGCTTCTTCATTTGTTCCAGCTTTAAATTGAGCTCAGAAACTCTTTTGTCCGCCTGAGGACCAGCAATTTTGACATCGAGTGCAACGGCTTCAGAAGCCTGCAGGCTCTCCGATCGCTCTTTCAGCCCTGCTTCTAGCCTCTCTACTTTCTCATTTGCTTCCTTGAGCTGCTGCTCGAGAAGAGAAATTTTTTCGGCGTATACATTTTCGGAAGACCTCATTTCTTCGAAATCAGAAACAGCTCCTTCTCCAGCACTATTATGTTGTGACGAGGTGTCTGGAGATCGAACCTCCTCAACCCTAATATGTGAGATTGCCTCCAGCTGAGACTCAAGTGACCTGTTCTTTTCCTTCAAGTCTTCCATAATTTGATCTGAAGCTAACTTCAATTCTCTAAACTCAACTTCAAGTTTCTCCTTCTCCTCAGCAGTTTGACGAGCTTTCAAAGCAAGGGCTTCAAATTCAGCGTTGAGTTTCTCTTTCTCTTCGACATTTCGACGAGCTTCTGAAACAAGTGCTTCACGCTCCTCCAAGTAGCCCCCCTCAGCCGAGGTCTCTGCGTCAACCCCATTTCCGATCCCACCACCTTCGTCAGAGACTCCAGAATTAGTGTCTCGTCCTATGCTTGGGTCCAGAGACAAACGCGATCCACTTTCAGAGGAGGCTCCTTCACTTTCGACATACGAGTCAGCCGCATTTGAGCTTCCATTAGCAGCAGCAGCGAGAGCAGCCTCTGCAGCCTGGGCTCTTTGCTGTGCTAATTTTACCTCCGCACTTTGTTTCTTCATTGCTAGCATCATCTTCTTCTTCATTGATGCCATTTCCGCTGCAAGTCGAGCATTCGCGGCTCTCAGGCCTTCAACATCAGCTGGCGCCATGTTGTAAAATGAGAAAACACGTTGGGTTTATACTTCAGTTCGATGAGAAGTAAAGTGAGAGTAAATCCCGAGACACTAATTTCTTTCAGGGATCACCACTGCATTACACGAACACAAAAATATGAGTTCCAAACCTAGTGAAAATCTTTCATGCAAGACATGCCCCAGGGCTTCTTGTTTCTTAAATAAACCTCAATTGACAACACATAGCAATTGACCAGGTGCAAGAGGTAGCTAAGGCTGCTAGTGGTATGAATATAAAGCTCTAAATGCAACTACTCACATTCAAAACATTATCCCATTCAAAACATTATCCCACTATGTAACATTAAGACAGCATCAGTGTCATATAAGAAGCGCAAGCTGAATTTGAATCAAAATCGACCCACCCGAAAGAAAAGAAAAGAAAAAAAAAAAAAAAAAAAAAAAAAAGAGACAAGAAATGGCATGAGGGGAAGACATTTACATGAACCATCTAAATAGACAGTTTCAATGATTCGTATAGCTTTCCTCTGAGATGGTTCTGAAAATAGGATCGTACAGTGCTAGTTTCGGCTAGTAACAAGAGATCTTCGCACATTTTGAAAATAATGGTCAAATCCTCACTCTATATGCCATTCACTATTAGTAGTTTTCAGGGAAGAAGATTAAGTAATCAAATCATGGTTCGTAGAGTATCATCGATATTCATTCCTGTAACCTCGGCAAAGAGTCACAATCTCAAATCTCTTGTTAAAATTGCTAACTCGCTCGGTTTATTAGACAAACCTAATTGTACAAACTTGGATAAAATAAATGCCCAAATAACGACAGAAAATCCGCGCAGTTCCACTGTGATGATCGAATTTAGAATTCCACCAGTATGGAAGACAAATATCGCATTATTGAATTCACCTTTATGAAAAGGTACACTATGCACTGTGAACCGGTTGATCCCACCAACCATCCTGAACAAAAGCCTCCTGGTCTAATCCAGATGTAGGAGCAGAATAACAGGGTTGAAGAACAGCCACCTGAAGTCGCAAAGACCAATTCCTCAAAAACCTTCCACCTTCCAGACCGCAGACAAGTCTCTTGTGAGCTAATCATTGAAATGTGTCGCCTCCTCCTTGTCACTACTCATCCAAGACCATTTCCAGTATCTACACAGATTCATTAACTCCACCCCTCGGCACAAATTCCCGTGCTCCACAAAAATCCACTACACACTACACGCTATCATAGCACCAGAAGAACCACTTCCACCACTGATCGCACTCCGCTTTCTCCCGAACCTCAAGGTCGAAGCAGCAATCAATCAATCCACACCAAACAACCTGTAAACTCGCCCTCTCTCTCACCAAACCCACGGGCACCGGACTTCGCAAACCCTAGCCTAGCTTACACTCTCGAGAAAAACTTCCCTGCCTAGGAAACCAAGCGATCTCACGCAAATTCCATCCACGAGGTCCAGCAGGGGCTAAAACGTCGCTAACAAAATGCTCCGGGCCCGGCCGTGGAAGAAGATGGAACCAGGTCAAGGTCCCAGGGGAAGGGGGGAGTGGGGGAAGGGACAAACTAGGGTTGGTAGATCCAGCTATAGCAAAGGGCTCTAATGAACCATGACGACGAGGAGGAGGAGGAATCGCAGAGCACGCACACAGGCACGCACGCAGCAGCAAAGCAAAGCAGAGCAGTGCTGACCACCAGCCTCTCTCCCGACCCGCCAGGCCATGCCGTGCCGTGCCCGGCCCAGCCCGGCCCGGCCCTGCCCAGGCTGAGCCTCCACCCGATGGTGAGGCCACAAGAGGCAGTCAATAATGGGCCTGGAAAGGGGGGTGGTGCGCTATGACCGCCTCCGTTCCATTTGACCCCACCCCCCCCTGTCCCCGTGCCCCTTTCTTCTAATTGTGGTCTCACGATGATGCTTGCGTTGAGGCCTATATTGGTAGCCCTTCGATCTGCCACGTCAGTTTTGTGTTTTGTGAATGGTTTGGTGTGAAGTGGGGGTGGCGTGGAGGATTTGGGGTGCAAAATTTGCTTTCGTAATTGCAAATTTTGACAAGGAATATGTGTGGATGTGTGAATATATATATATATATATATATATATATGTATAAATAAAGAGAGAGAGGTACAATTTTTATATGAGGATGGTAGAAGTTGTTTTTTCATGCAATCCATGAACTTAGTGACATTAATATTTATCTAAATTTATTTACTTGAATATCTGAAATATTTAATGTAAAGAGATTTCATAAGTTAAATTTAAATTAAATTAAAATTAAAGTTTGAAGTACATGCTTTTGGCCTCTTGCTCTTAAATTGCATCATTTATAAAATAAAAAATAATAAAATTAAAATAAAATAAAAAAACAAGATCTTGAATGAGTTAAATATTTATAACTTATTTACGTCTATAGTTAGAGTCAATAATCCAATATAATATAATTTTAATGTACTATTCATTAAGAACCACAAATACAACTAAATGATACATGAAGTTGTTTGTTTTCAATGTAGAGTTGACAGAAGTGTAAGAGTTATTATAATACTTTTTTAAATAAAGATTCAAAAACAATATTATATTTTTGAAAACTTACTATATTTTCCAATAAGTCTATTCTTGAATTGAAGTACTATCCAAATTTCTTTACTCTACTAATGTATGTTTTTTATTCTAAAAAGAAAATAGCATTAGGAATGATGTTAGAAAGATGAAATTCTAACACTTGGTCCATATTTGAATAGATAGTATGCTAATTGGTTGTCATGTTATTGAATTACAAAATTACTTAAAAATTATAATATTTAAGATATCTTTCACATAAAAGATACAAAATCCTACAGTTTAATACATAAACAATGTACATGTTGATATATGTGACTTAATCTTTATAAAAACAAATTGTAAACAATGCATACATAGATATATAGATATATACATGTACATACATATATTCTGTTGTAGCAGATATTAAATAGTAGGCAACAACCATATTAACACACACATACTGTTGTTGCAGATATTAAATAGTATACAACAACCATATTAATACATATATGCTGTTGTAGCAGATATTAAATAGTATACAACAACCATATTAACACATACATAGTTTATCGTTTTAATGTACTGCAAATCAAAAGAATACAAAACTTACAGGAATCAAAACAAACAGTATGGACATAATAAATGGTTACTTTTAAAACTGATTGGTTTTATTTCAATATATATATATTATAATTGGGGATGTTTTAAAATTAAATAAAAAATAAAAGCGATAATAATTCCAAGTATCATGTCAAACCCAACCTATGTCACTAACTTGATTTCTACAAACTCTCCAAGAAACCATAAGCAGAAGTAAGAAACAAAGATTTGATTGAAAACTCGACACTAATCTTGGAGCTATCCAAAAAATATAACAGAAAGATAACAATTGGGTGCAAAATTAAAAGGGACAACAATTAAAAGTAGTGTTTGAGGAACAACAAAAATTGAAGAACAAGCAGAAATATAACAAAAACACAAAATATTGAACAGGAGCAAGGTGGTGAGACAAGAGAATGGGAGCAACTTGATGCGGGGAGGAAAGGGGTCAACAGAGGGTTTATTCTCTCCAGGACCTCAGGCAGTGGCGGGGCTGCCCTATGCTCAGCCCCAAATAACTGCCCAAGGTCCTCTAGTGGATGAACGTTCGTCTATACAGGGCATCCAGTGCTGCAAGGAAACAGGAGGTTCTATCAAACCGCGTCTTTCCTAAACATTACATCGGCACCCGCAATATTCTAATTTATAACATGCTGATGTTGAGAATGCAACCATTTTGAGGACCACAATTTACAATTGATTAACAATTATTCAAATGGGTTCGGGACTGGCAAAAAAACTGGAGGACGATAGGGCAAAAGTTGACTCCTAGCAAGCGCGTTGCACCGGAGAAGGTGCGACGCCTTTCTCAACACTCACTGAAGACCGCTATCATACCGAGTCCAACAACCAGCTACTCTTCACAGGAGGTAATCAATTGTTGAACTCAAGATGATGAGACCGTCCCGACTAATTTAGTACCACTAGCTTTGCATGAAGTTGTTCATGGGATTGACTTCACCAGGCACTTCAATTATCCCTCTTCAATTTACGTCAGTCGGTGCTATTTGCTATATCCTGTAACTGCATTAGCTCATCCAAAGTGTGTACCAATAGCACGCGAAAAAAATTACCCATTTTAATGACATCACTACAACAAAAGGCTGAGAGCATCTTGCACATTTCGTATAATACGGTCGTGCAGGTTTTCCTGCCAAGTTCAAGAAAGTTTTCAGTACTTGATTTATGTACCAAATCCACACTGCTTTCGATCCACTTAAAAACATGTAAAAGTATGAAAGAGTATGAATACAGCGAGGAAGAGAAACGAACCCTTACCTTTACGTCAGGCAGCACAAATTTAGTTCCAGTAATGGTTTCATACAACACTATGTACCTGCAAAGGGGCAACCAAACACCAATTGTTTATGACCAAAAAAAAGTGAGGGACAAAAAAAGGCAAAATCTGAGATGAAGAAGAGCAAGAAAGTGGCACAAAATAGTCACCTCCAAGAAAGCTCTGACACCAATTCCTTGGGTGCCTCAGGCAATACCTGCAACAACAGCCAGTAAAAATCAGCCCAGGCTAACTCCTCAGGGTGAAGCGGAAGAAGACCTCTTTGAAACCTACGAAAATGACGCATCGTACGAGTATAAATCCAGTTATTTCATCAAAATCGCTAACTAGTTAGATCGCTATGCTTAATAAGTGGATCAATTGCAAGTTCCGTAAATTTGAAGAGTCTCGAACTCAGAAAACAAGTTCAACAAGCTGAGTTTCATGTCAAATTATTTCAAGCTAGTATGAGAAATCAGAAAGATAACTAAAACTTCATGTTTTCAACTACATTCAACCAGTACTTTCAACCCGCCGTTTCTTGAAAAGAAATAACTCAAGACAATATGAAGAAACACGAGACGGGAATACGGAGAAAGATTAAGCCATTTATTACAAGCTCCCTATACCTCAGCAGTATAAGGATCGCACTGACTCTTGAACCACAGGCGCAAGAACTCCTGCAAACCAATGAAGCATGAGAACATGGCTGATGTCAACAAGATGGATATCAGAGAAGAGGACACTCAAGCAACTTATATTACTGAAAAAAAAAAAAAAAAAAAAAAAAAAAAACACGAATGCCGGTCCGACAGCTTCATTTAGCTTTTCTGATGCAATAAGGTAGTGGAGACACTGAAGATACTGCCATACACTAATAATCTCTAATTGGATATTCTACAGTCACGACGCAGAGAAAATTAAAACAACGAACCTTGTCGATGTTTTCAGGCTCTAGTCCTTGCCGCTGCCTTTCTTCGTAAGAGGCTGCTATCCAGTAACGACTAGAATCTGGAGTGTGAACCTGCGGTAGTGAAGAATGTGTAAGCCAATCTAAACAAACAAAGCTGAAAACAGATATTCATTCTGCACATTTGCAATGCATCCGTCTGTAAGTGTACTAAAAGAGTGTTATAGTGGTCTTTGACTTCCAGCAACTCATATTAAAGGCGCCAGAACTTCATCCTGAGATGCTCACCATAGATTGAAATCGGGGAAACACAAAGACGAATCAGAAATGCGAGAAAAATTCAAATGTAAAGAGGGAAATAGAGCCCTCTACATTCCTAATTTGTCAGCCAACGGAAAAAGGCGAAGCTTAATCGTCCATGGGTGATGCTGAGGTGAAACTGGTGACAAAGTCCGAAGTGCCTATAGCAATACCATCTTAAAACTACGAGAGTAGTTGTATAGGAACACACTAACAGACTAAAAAGACAAATTAACACATCCAAGACACTAAGTAGCAAATAAAAATCACTGCTGATCACCAAGCAAACAGCAAGCGAGGCAAAACCTTGATTTACAGAAACTGACAAAATCATGACGGCAGTGCACAAGCATTTTACCTCATCAATGAGAACAATGGTCCCATCACTTGTCTTGCCAAATTCGTATTTAGTATCTACCAACAACAACCCATGCTTCCGAGCCACCTCCTGTAAACAAGAATGAAATCCTCCAATACTCAGTATTAAACATTTTCAAAATGAAAATGACTGATTGTTTCTAATGCAAAAGAGGAGCAAAGGTGTAGACGTAGTGTTAACAGTGTTACACCTGGCCAAACTTGAAAAGTGCAAGAGCTCTACTTTTGACCTCCTCATAGTCTTCTCTAGACATCAATCCTTGCTCTGCTATCTGTGAAACTCAAAAACAATCACATCATGTTAGTTTTCAGGGGCGCACTGTTTCAGCATTTTCTGAAATACCAAAAACAATGTCCACATTGAATCTTGCTCTTTTAAGTGTTCAAAAATATCTTTCGCATCACTTGGGCGGACCCACTTGTTAAAGAACTTCTATACTGAAAAGTATGACCATCATAATAGAAAATTGGACACTGGTAGTAAGAATTTGAACCGTTGTAGCTCCTCACCAACATACGTGGAATCAAAAGTTTTCATTCAAAGTTTTCATCATAAATAGATAAGGCATCATTCACAATTCAAATAAATCAAAAAAAAAAAACGTGGTTGAGTGATCATTACTTCAACTGAAAAAATTAGGTGCAGAAAATCCAGAATAAGGTGAATGTCGCATACCTCATCTCCAGAGATAGGAAGGTCGTGGTCAGCAGCCTTAGTGGTAGGAGTCAATATATTAGCTTCCAACTTCTCATTCTTCTTCATTCCTGAATATGTCCAAACAATACCTTTAGATACCCTTCCCTTAAAAGACTTCTACAACAAAATAGTGCGGCAATGACTCCGTAGACAAATGAGTTTTTAGAAACTTGCAGTCTCACAAAATGACTCCTGAAAATGTTCTTAAGTCGTCTTCAGAGAGGCAGCAATAACCACACCTGCTAATGACTGCTAGATACGAGGTGACTTGTTCCATAATATAGCTATAAGATCAGATAGAAGAGCTATTGAACATGCATTCATTACCTTCTTTAAGCTCGTTGCCACAGTAATTGCGGACACCCTGGTTGTAAACTGTCCATAGTGAAGTGCTTGTGCTACCAGTCACAAATCCTCTTACTGAAAAAACCACAAGAGCACAACAAAAAAATTGAAAATCACCAAGCCAGTTCCGATCTTACAATTTAGAGAAAAGACACAAAACAAATTAAAGTGCAATTGACTTTTAAAGGCACTAAATCGTATATTCGTCCTTCAGACAAACGAAGAAAAATAGAAATGAATTCACTGGTTTTACTAGAATGTAAGCGAAGAAACAGGGATACAAAAGATGCCAAGAAGACATTACCTACAAATTCGACCGGAAAAACCGTACACTTCTTAGCAATAGTGACATTCGGGTCTGGAGCGCTGACAATCGCATTGTCAGTAATGTGCTTGGTATTGTTAAACCACCAGATGCTTGTCTGATTCAACACCTGCACCATACCAGACATGATTGATTCTCAGTATACATAACCTTTCAGGACATGGGTGTGAAGCCGAATTCTTGAGGCCAGCCAAACCCTTAGGGTTTAAGAGATTTGACAAACTTGACCTGGCCCTTGAAAGGAACAGAGGCGAGAATGCGGTCGAATGCACTTTGTCTATCAGTGGTCACTAGCACCATATAATCCCCGGCGTCGTAAATATCTCTGACCTGCCACAAGGCAATCGCATGAGACTCATTGGTCACAAAGAAGCGTGTACACTGCGATTGCTTACGGAATTAGAATGCTAGCACGAGAGAGAGAGAGCTGAGCAAGGGGAAGAAAAAAGAGACATCCACCCACTTTGCCGCGAATCTTTGGTCCAAGCGAAGGAATTGCGTCGTTCAGAAAGCTCTCAGTAATGCAATTGCCCAAAGCTTCGTCGATTGAAGCCTCAACCTCCGGCCGCCGCGCATCCAAGTCCACAGTCGAGCTCACCATCGCCGAGCTCACCCTCGGCCAAGCAACCACTTCCTTGCCGCCCCGCAGCACCATAGACGACAACTCCCGAACTCTGCTGCTGAGCGCAGCACGGGAGGTCAGCGTTCCAGGCGTCGTCGCAGGGAACCGCAACTTCGAACAGCACCGCGAGGACCCGCACGAGTCAGACAAGGGAGACGAAGCACTACCAGCAGCAGCATCTACAACCAAAGATGAAGAAGACCGAGATGCCACTCCCATCGAGCTCATCACCATCACTGCTACCATCTCTAAACCAACACAAACGAAAACAAAAAAAAGAAGGGGGGGGACTCCTAGCGAGCCGCTTCAGCTCTCTTTTCTTCTCTTCCACGCCTCCACGCTCTCAATTCCAACAACACTTCCGCAATTCCACCACCACTACCACAACACTACACAACACACCATGAAACCTACGCACTCCCTGCCACAGCCCTACATGAAATGAAGTAGCTAGCTGTGCGACAGGACAGGCAAGAATTTCTTCCTGTTCCGAGCACCGAGAGTGAGTGGATACACTCGACGAGTCCGCAGATTCTGCAGGTATTCAGGATGCGTTGCCATCCAGAGTGGGAGCATTTTCTTGTTCGTCTTCGACGTCGAATTTGTGCCTTCGCAGTTCGGGATTCGGCGTGGTTCCGCTGCTGTCGATGCGCTCGAATTTGTTCGCCGGGAATGTTCCCACGGGATCGTGGTGACGTGGAAATAGTGACGTGGAATGCCATGTCGTCATTCAAACCCTAATTTGGAGAGTAAAAATCAACAACTGTTCATGAGGACATTGCCCCTTTCGCTCTCCTCAAGGAATGCAATCTGTTTCGCATAGATTTTGGGAATTCTTTTTTAAGAGAAAAACAAAATCAAATCAAATCAAATCATAGAGTAAGTTTCTCTATATAAACTTGTAATTAGTTTTCAAAGATGGGGGCCCTCGCTAGTTTTTTTTAATGACAATAAAGCAACGTTTGTAGAAAAAGTTTTTACAAAAAATATTTTTTTAAGGCCATATGGTCCATCCTGGAAGGCATTTGTTTAAAGAAAACTACTTTTACAATATTTCAATTATCAAAAACTCTTAAAAGAACAATACTTTTTAGAATATATATTTTTAAAATAAACATATATTTTATAAAACTTTATATAAAACATAAGAGTTTGTTTTTCTGGATAAAAATATTTTACATTTTTATTCAATAATATAATAAGTTTATTATCAACCTTTTATTTTTTAAAATAAAAATACAAACATTGAGAGAAATACTTAATTTTTTGATTAAAATTCAATTTGAAGTGTAAACTATTATGTGATATTCAAAGTGTTGGAATAACTTTATATACCACATAATACATGTATTTTTATACAACTTTATAATGCCTAGGATAATAGGAAACAAAATCTCCAACAGTTCACATTTGATAATGCAATGTTAAAAAACATCTAAATATTAAGAAATTTTCATTCTATTTATGCCTAGAAATATGAAACAAAGTATGAAAACAAAATTTTATACACACAAGTGATGAAAGATGATAAAATTGCCCTGTTTAGATGTAAATTTTTAAGAAGTTATACAGTTGGCGTTTTTTAGTTTAATGTACAGACATAATTCAGTTTAGATCTAATCTCATTCTTATTTCTGGTAGCAAAAGTAAAAAATGCAGATAATTATTCTAAAATTTAAGTAGCCTTATATAACAAAATTCTAGTAGTCTTGTACAACAAAATCTAAGATGATTTTTATGCATCTTGTGCCTTCTCAAAGAACATCCAATAAAAATCTAGTCATTCATTTCATTTGATAATACATTTAAAAAAATATAAATTATATGAAAATTATATTAGATTAAAATTTATAGTATTCAAAAATAAAATAATTTTTTTTTTGAAGTATTATTTGTTTTATTGAAATCACAATGTACATACATACTATATACATATATTAAAAAAACAATCTTTTTTAAAAATGATTTATTGATACCCTCTTATATTAGTATTGGTTGGGATCATTTGCTCATAATTAATCCACATTTCAATTAATCTTTAAACTGCTGAAGACAAGTTTTGAACTGTTATAAATTATACTGCCAATGTCTATGTAGATTTTTAAATTTCTTAAACTTTAGGTAGTAAGGTGTGAATATTCCAAATACATATATGGAATTAGATCAGTGTTACTATGGGATAACACCAACTGATTGTTTGAGTTAAGTACCGAAAAATAAATTAAAAACTTATAATGGGGTTTTTATTATAATAAAAAGTTTGCAAAGGAAAAAGTAATTAGGTGCAACAAATTTTTATAAGTTTGTATTGGATTAAGAAGAAAAAAACATAGAAACCAAAAATACTTAAGAAAAAGAAAATCAATATATATACACAAATATACAAGGAAAAAAAAATTGAGGCTGTAGAAATTTAGGAATTTTCTACATAAAAATCATATTGGATGTGAGGATAACATAACATAACATAATATAATACTTTCGAATTTGAGAAGAAATCTATGAAGATGATTGTTCTTCATTATATGATTATATATATATATATATATATATATATATATATTTTAAATAAAAATTTAAAGTATATTTTTTGATATTTAAAGTGTAATTGTACCCATGTTAATTAATATCGTTTGTGGCAAAAAATGAATATTAATTATCAGAGATTAATGGTTATTAGAGTTTATTTTAAAAATCAAATAATTTTTAACAATGGATATTCACATAGTTCATACAATAGTTGTTACAAAGATTTTGAGTTTTAGAAATATCAAAGATGGAATTGTAGAAGCAAGTGATAGCATAGAAAATTATTTAGTATTGTAATGAAAGCATGACAGAAATGTGTCTTACCAAGGCCATACAATCTACGTTGCATGCTTTCACCTTGGCAACTACATATTAAAGACATACTTATTGATACTAATAATTATTAAGATAAAAAGAGTTAAGTAGTACATAAAAATAGTTAAATTTGATAGATGCAAATTTGACTCTATAAGTATTTGTAGATAATTGATAGGTTAAAAACTTGACTAATAAATTGGCCATGTGTCCATGTATTGACTACTTGTTTACAAGTTGGCTTTGTGATGCACATATTGAAAACTTGTCTTACAAATTAGACATGTGTTAGTTGATGTTTAAAATATTATTATATACATTCTTAAGTAGATAGTATATATAGAGGCAATAGTGAGGCCTATATTACTCTTATCAATGTCTTTCTTATTTTTAATCTTGTTTCAAAAGTTTCTATTCTTCTTCTCTTTTTCCAATAGTCATTCTATTTTCAATATTATAATCATATTTTAATTAATATTTTCTCTTTCCTCATATCACAAGAATGTATTAACTCTTTGGTTGTTTTGTGATTTATATCTTTGATAAATTGATGAACATATACTATGAATATTAGATCTTTGTCTTTTCGTGATTAAAAGTGGATGATTATTTTCTTTAATAAAACACTAGAATATAATGTTTTTTAGTTTATTCACCTTTAATCTCATATTATTCTTAGAATTTAATTTGTACTTAAGCCCTCTTTTCTATTTATCCCAAGTCATATTAGACATCTTCTTTTTTATTGTGTCATGATGGAAAAACTTAGTGAAATAAAGGATGTAATAATATAAATACAAGAAATGAGGGAGTTATAGGTTGCAATGCATCAATTCAATTCACCACCTTAAAGAACAACAAAAATAACTAAAAGTAAAGATATAGAGATGATTAGAGGTGCTTCAACATTTACATCAAATCATATCATTTTTTCCATATAAAACATAGCTTAAGTATTACTATAAGTATTAGAAAGCCAAAACAATTCTTCCTTAAGAGGTTTAATAATATAAGATCAAAGCTTCAAGAATTAATGAATCAAATAAAATTAGTGATTGAGCTTCAACTTTAAAGTTATTCAACTCCAAAATCATAAGTCATGTTTATTAGAACACTATTTTTATATTCAGCTTTATCATAATTTTTATCTAATCTTAAATAAAATGATTTAATATTAGATAATTAAAAGGCTTTTTTGGCAAAATTTTGATTAATGTATAAAAAAAGATACAATTAATATTACAATTAACAAGATTTGTATTTTTTGTCAATGCAATTTTTTAAAATTCCTATATTATTCATATTTTTGACAACTTACAATTAATATTAAGAAAGATGATGTTGCATTTACAGACCAGTTTTTTTGTGGATTGCAATATAAATTGAAGAAAATAATATTAAACTTACATCATCTTCAAAAATTAAATCAAGCAATTTATTTTGCTATAAAGTATGATAATTGACTTTTTAAACTTTAATACAAGTGTTACAAAAGAATGCCTTAATGTTTTTAAAATTCAATAGCAATTTCAATGATTTTTTTAATATATATGTTTGAAAGTGGAAAATATGAAAATTAATGTAGTAAACCTTAAATCTTTGATTGAGCAAAAAAAAACTTATTACTGTCAAGAAGGATTGTACTTATATTGTAAAGAATCTTAGCTTATTATTTGACATTGTATAAAAAATAATATAACTATAAAATAAGAATCATGGCTATAAAAAAAATAATGTATTAGATAATGAGCTTTTTAAATTACAACAAGAACCATAGGATTATAATTTTATACAATATTTAGAAAAGATCATAATCTTTTTTACAATCTACACCTTATTTTATAATAGATTTTTTTTTGGAATCTAAAAATCATAAAGTATCTTTTTTATTATGTTTAAGAGCCTTGGCTTCTCTTTTAGATGTTAAAAGATATAGAATATACATGGTATAAAAAACTAGACTAGTGTATGTAAAAGTCATAAATAATTGATTTTTACCTTTTAGAGAAATTATTTATGAAACAATTTCTATAGATGTAATAATAAATGGTCATAATAGCTTAGTTTTATTTAATATTATTAAATTTTCTTCCAATCTAATTATTTTAAACTTATTATGGATGAAAAAGTATAATCTTTAGATAGATTGGATTTTTTTGTAATTTCAAATTTTTTCATAATATAATTAAGATTTTTTCTAATCAAGCCAAAAATCATAAGCTTAGTAAAATCAAATTTTTATTTATATATGCAAAAACTTTTATACACATTTTCAAAGAATAGCCATGTATTGTTATTTATCCTCCATCTTTTTCTAATAGTAGAAAGACTTTAAGCAACATTCTAATCTAGTATAAAGTTTATTAAAATATTAAAAAAAAATACAAATATTTTTTTAAAACATCATTCTTATGATTGCTATATTGTTCTATTAAAAAAGCTAAATTGTCATTAAACCATTCTATAGTTTATTATAAGATGTATTTGATTCATTCAAGGAATATATGTCTTAGACATATATATTTATTCTAATAGTTACTTATATGATTAGGTAGAAGTAGGTAAATATAGATTAATTTCATTAAGTCTTTTAGATAAGCTTTCTAGAAGCTTCATAGATGCGGTTTTGACTTTAGATGTATTTGTAGGTTAGAAACTTGGCTAACAAGTTAACCACGTGTTGGTAGCTTGTAGAACAAGTTAACTCTATATAGTAACTTGTGGAACAAGCTAATTATGTAGTGCATACATAGATAACTTGCCTTGCAAGTTAAGACATGTGGCTAGCAAAGTCAACACATTTTGAAGGTCATATAGGACATCACCATGTAGCTCTTAGTTAAGAGTATATATGGAGGCAAGAATAAAACCTTCTTTATTCTTATCAATGCCATTCTAGTCCTTAGTCTTGTTTCAAGACTTTTTAGTCTTCTTGTTTTTGGCAATAGCTATTCTAGTTTAATATTACATCACCTTTTGAATGACTTTCTAGTTCTCTTCAGTGACACAAGAATATATTGAAGATTTTTTTTCTTCAAGATTTATGTTCTTGTCAATTTGACAAGAGTATTAATATACTATTTTTGTCTTATTTTACAAATAAAGAATTATCCCTCTTTGTGGAAATTTTTATTAGAGGTTACAAATTAACTTCTTCTAATTTAACTTTTTAGATTTGTTTGAGTTGTCTGTAGAAGGAAAGATTATAGATGCTACTCCTAGCGGAAGTGAAAATAGATTTACAACTATTGCGGGTCTTCACGAGCTTGTCAATACTCTTAAGGTAGAAATTTCACACATCACCAACGTCAACTATAAGAGCACTACTTCAATACCTATAGAAGAAGTCCAGAGCCTATATCAAGAAGTTGTGCAATTGAGAGAAACAAGTCGATCAACCTCACAACCAAATTCAAGGGGTCTTACTGCTATAAGCTCAAGAGAGGCAAGAATTAGTATGCCTGAGAATTTTGATGGAACAAGATTAAAATTTTGAAGGTTTTACACCAAGTTAAGCTCTACTTAAGATTACATCCTTTCCAATACATGGATGGATTTACTCAAGTCGGCTTTATATGTGAACTTCTATGTAAAAGTACTTTTTCTTAATTTGTACCTTTGATGGAAAAGGATTTATGACTTCTTTATGATTTAAATTCATTCTTAGAAGTGTATATGATCACATTTGAAAAAAGTGATCGAGAATAAGTAGTAGAGACCAAATTCTTATCTTTACAATAAGGATCACAATATGCCACCACATATGTTACTAAATTCCAAAACTTCACTTGCGACATGGACTTGAAAGACAAAGCACTTATCAATCAATTTTGATATGGGTTAAAGGATAGCGTTAAAGATTTGTTATTAACAATGTCAAAAGTAGAATCTTTGGAATAATTTATTGCTCAAGTCATTGCATGCAATAATCGATTATTTGAAAAGCATGAAGAATAAAGACTTGATTAAAGAAGAACAACTCAAGTAATGGCAACAACTCCTAAGTTTTGTGAAACATATTCATCAAGGCAAGAACCAATGCAAATTGATACAATATGTTTTAAATCTCTCACGAAACAAAAAAAGACTTGACGTCGCCAAGAGGATTTGTATTTATATTGTAGAGAAGCTAAAATCACTACTCAACATTGTCAAAAAAAGCAATGCAATTATAAAATGAGGAGCATAATTACTAAAGAAGATAATGTGTTGAAAAACGAGTTTCTCCAATTACAATAGGGACTGTGCAGTTGGAATCATGTGCAACACCTAATAAAGGTCATATTCTCTCCTCAAATCCTTCACCTTGTTTTACAATATGTGTGTTTAGGACCTAAAAATTACAAAGTCTTTTTCTTATTAGATTAAAGAGCCTTAACTTATTTTATAAACAAAGATTTTGTCAAAAATCAAAAAATATTTTTAGTCAAGAAAACTAAATCCGTACATGTAGAAATCATAGATGGTCATTTGTTGTCTTCTAAAATATTACCTATGAGAGTATTCCTTTAAATGTAGCAATTAAAGATCATAATGGCGTGGTAATATTTAATGTAATAAGATCTTCTTCTAATCTGATTTTTTTAGGATTATTGTGGCTAGAAAAATATAACTCTTAAATAGATTGGATTTCTCGTAACTCTAATTTTTTGGATAGTATAATTGAAGATTGAGTTAATGAAGTACAAGTACATAAGTGTAGTACACCCAAACCTTTATTGGTAGGTGCAAGAACTTTTATGCATATTGAAAAAGAAGAATCATCTTTTGCTATATATGCTATGCCCATTTCTAATGATAAAAAAACATCAAATGGTATTCCTAATCAATATCAAAAATTCCAAGACATTTTTAAAAAGAAGAATTCAGATATTTTTCTAGAGCATCATCTTTATGATTGCACCATTGATCATCAAGAAGGAACTCAACCACTATTTAGACCAATCTATAGCCTATTACAAAATGAGTTGGCTGCAGTCAAAGAGTACATTGATGAAAACTTGGCAAAAAATTTCTTATGCCATTATAAATTTCTAGCTGGGGCTCCTATCTTATTTAAGAAGAAGAAAGATGGATCTCTACAGGTGTATGTGGATTATCAAGGACCTAATAAGATCACCATAAAAAATAGGTATCCTTTGCCTTTGATTTTAGGACTTCTTAACCAACTCAATCAAACAAAGATCTATATCAAAACAGATCTAAGAGAAGCATACAATTTAATTTATATCAAAGAAGGAGATGAATAAAAGATTACTTTTCAAACTAAGTATGAACATTTTGAATATAATGTCATGCCTTTTGGACTCACAAATACACTAGCCACTTTTGAACATCTTATAAATGATGATTTTTGTGAATTTCTAGATGATTTTGTCATTTGCTATTTAGACAACATTCTAATCTACTCTATAATAAAAAAGAACATGAATTTCATATTGAAAGCATATTATAGAAACTTAGAGATATAGGATTATATGCCAAGTTAAAAAAGTATATATTCCATACTACTCAAGTTAACTTTTTAGGATACATCATTTCCAATAAAGGTCTTGTGATGGATTCCAACAAGATTCAAACTATTATAGATTGGAAGATTCTAAGAACAATATAAGATGTACAATGTTTTTTGAGCTTTGTTAATTACTACTCAATCTTTATCAAGAACTTTTTTCAAGTTGCAGCTCTACTTATACGTTTGACTTGTAAAGCCAAATTTGAGTAGAATAAAGAAATAAAAGCATCATTTGATGCTTTAAAGAAGGAGTTTATTTTTGTATCAATCTTACATTGTGTCAACTTTTTTAAGGTATTTTTTATGGAAACAAATACATCAAACTTTGCTATGGGTGCCATAATGTCATAAGTGGGAACGAATGTTAAATCCCACCCAGTAGCTTTTCATTCCAGAAAATTTTCAGTAGCGAAGATTAGTTATCAGATCCATGACAAAGAATTCTTTGCAATCGGGGATTCATTTCAAGAATGGCATCATTATCTAAAAGGTGCTTGAAGTCCAATCACCATATATACAAATCATAAGAACCTTGAGTACTTCATGTTAGCACGTATTTTGAATCATTGTCAAGCTCGTTAAAGCATATCTTTATCCAGATTCAATTTCAATATTACTTATCAATCCGGTGTCATATTATGTGGCGTTTGGCTTGAGAATGTATTAAGTACATGTCTATAGAAGATAAAAAGAAAATTGTAACAACAAGTCCTAACAACTCTAATAGATTCTTAAATAAATTATAATTAAATATTAGCAAATATAATCAAACATCAATCAAATTCAGTTAAAATTTCAAAATAATTATACAAAAAATATAAAGAATTCCAAGAGACCCTTTAAAAAAATCATAAAGAAATAACATAAAAATTCAAAAAAAAAAAATTAAAATATAAATATTAATAAAGTATTAAAATAAAAACCTTAATTAAATTCCAATTAAAATCTAGTCAAACCTTAATCAAACCTTAATCAAATCTTAATCAAATATTAATCAAATCTTAGTCAAATCTTGATCAAATCCTTGATAAATCTCAAATCAAATCCTAGACAAATTCAAGTCAAATCCTAATAAAATCTTAGTCAATCCCTAAATAAGCTCTAACCAAACTCTAAACAAATCCTAAATAAATCTTTGTCAAGTCTTAAATAAATTCTAAATAAGCCCTAATCAAATCCTAAACAAATCCTAGACAAATCCTAAATAAGCCCTAATCAAATCCTAGAAAAATCCTAATTAAATCTTAATCAAATCTTAATAAAATTTTAATCAAATCCTAAACAAATTCTAATCAAATCGTAATCAAATCCTAAATAAATCCTAATTAAATTTTAGATAAATCCTAATTAAATCTTAATCAAATCCTAAAAAAATCCTAATCAAATTTTAATCAAATTTTAAATAAATCCTAGTCAAATCCTAAATAAATCCTAAATAAAATCTAATCTAAATCTTAAACAATTCCTAATAAAATCTAAAATAAATCCTAACCAAATCCTAACCTAAATCAAATCCTAATCCTAATCAAATCTTAAATCAAATCCAAAATCTTAATTCTAACCTTAACCAAATCTTAATCCTAATCAAATCTTAAATCAACTCAAAATCCTAATCCTAATCCTAAATCGAATCCTAATCAATCCCAAGTAATTCCTATTGCAAATTTAAATCTCAATAACTGATGAATAAATCATTGATTTTAACTCAAATTTTGCAAATCTCTTAACAATTAGGTTGAAAACAAGCACAAGAAAAATTAAAAAGGATCAAAATTACCAAATAGATGATAACCTCAAAAATGTGCTTAATTATTGATCAGCTTCTTTCTTCAATTTTGATGCCAATCTCCCAGGGCCAATTATTCCTAATTGAACCATTACTTTACTTCCAAACTTTACAGACTTGTTAGAAATCAATTTGACTACCTCTATGAAAAATATTTGCCTCAATCTAATTGACAGATTGACAGATATTTAAAAAAACCTCACTAGTCTTCAAAATCCTAAATTTTGAGACTATAACCCACAAAAACCTTCATGCTTTTCAATCTAACCATTTTATTAAATCCAAATTTACAGCACACATCAACCACAACTACATCTAAAAATCAAAAAAATTTCACTCATAGATCTATTGCCAAACTTACAAAATTCTCCAATAAATATCATCCATTTTATTTTACAAATCTAGAGTTATCCAAAATAAATTCAAATTTTTTAAAGGTCTTACAAAGTCAATATACACTCATATTACTCCAAATCAATGATCAAAAAAATTTCATCAAGTAAGCTCCTAGATTCTATTCTTTGATCTCCAAAAGAACCTTAGAATCATCGTCAAGGCATAGTTTTGTACTTTGGGATCTGATTTCGACCTTGGTTGGTAATTGGTCCTCTTTGTGTATCAACTCTTGGATTTTTAAGGTAACTTTTGCTACAAACTACTCTTAACTTCTTTTTAAAGGTGCTTATATTGTTTATTTTTCTAATCTACCTTATTTTGCTCTATTTGTAGTCATATAAAGTGAGCAGAAGCCTATTTTGTAAAAAAAATAGCATTAGCACCATTAATTTTTCTATCCCTTGAATATTATTTATCTTTCTAAGATAATTTATTATAATATATTTAAAATAAGATCTTAAAAAATATGATATTTTTTTCACTCTTTTACTTATTAAGCATTTTACATCATGACATTGAAAAATAACAAGATCTATCAGTTGCCCTTCTAGATGTTTTTATCTTGCACCAAAAGAATGAGATGCATCTTTTGTTCAACAAAGAATAATTCTCTTGAAGCTCGAGCATTTTCATCTTCAAGCAATAAAATCAACATTGATTATTGATTCAACCTTTGTTAAGCAAATTCAATCAAGTATGTCATCTGATTCTCTTATTCTTGATATCAAGAATACTTTCTCAAAGTCCTATGACACATCAAAGTTTGAGTTCAAGAAAAACTTACTATATTTTAAAGATTACCTATATATTCCAAAAAGCAAGGCATGATTACATGTCTTTCAAGTACATCATGATTTTTTAGTAGCTGGACATTTTGGATATAACAAGACTTTGGAACTGATAACAAGAGATTTTTGGTGGCCTCAAATGTGGAAGATAATTAAAGACTTTGTACAATCATAAGATACTTGTTCAAGATCCAAAACTCCTTGCTATCGATCTTATGAACTTCTTCAAATGTTACCAATTCCAAAATAACTATGGTCTTTTATTTTTATAGATTTTATCATGGATCTTCTAGTATCAAGTTTATATGACTTTATATTTGTAATCATAGATCACTTTATCTAGATTATATAGATTAATTTCATAAAGCCTTCTAGATAAGCTTCTTCAAGCTTCATAGATGTGGTTTTGACTTTAGGTGTATTTGTAGGTTAGAAACTTGGCCAAGAAGTTAACCATATATTGAAAGCTTGTAGAACAAGTTAATTCCATGTAGTAGCTTGTAGAACAAGTTAACTCCATGTAATAGCTTGTGGAATAAGTTAACTATGTGGCATATATATAGATAACTTGTCTTATAAGTTAAGACATGTGGCTAGCAAAGTCAACATGTTTTGGAGGTCCTATAAGACATTGCCACGTAGCTCTTAATTAAGAATATATATGGAGGCAAGAGTGAAGCCTTCTTCATTCTTATCAACACCTTTCTAGTCCTTTGTCTTGTTTCAAGACTTTCTAGTCTTCATGTTTTTGGCAATAGCTATTCTAATTTAATATTTCATCACCATTTGAGTGATTTTCTAGTTCTCTTCACTAACACAAGAATGTATTGAATATTTTTTTTTTGAGATTCATATCCTTGATAGTATATTAATGATAATTTGACTAAAAAATTTATATAATATTTAGAATCTCTAATATGAATTTTTTTCCTATGAAGAAAAAAGATGAATCAATGCAAATGTATATAGATTATAAAAATTTCAACAAGATTATCATTAAAATAAATATTCTTTATTTTTTATATTAAAATATTTTGATTAAATAATTTAAGAAATAATTCATATAAAATAGATATATAAAGAATATATAATTTAATGAGTATTAATATATATATATATATATATATATATATAGTGTTTTGAAGCATGTATGAATAATTTAAATATAATATAATATATTTTAGATACATAAATGTACCATGTTCTATAAACAAATATTTTTACATATAACACATTGAATGCTACAAACTAATCACAAAATATATAATTTAATCTAAGTACAAATACACAATGAATAAACTTTGAGAAAAAAGATAATGAATCTATATACAAATAAGTCAAGTTATCTCTCACATCCAAAGAGATATATTTAAGAATACAAGTATGAGTAGAAAAAAATCCTAAATCTATATTAAATTATTAAGTTTCTATAGCCAAGAAAATTCTTAAAATACAAGATTTTTCTTTCTTAAAATCACTTGAAAGACTTGATTTGATAAAAATATTAAGTCAAGAAGATTTTTCACTTAAGTATTCAACTCCTATTTGATATTAATAAAGTCAACTAATAAAAAACTAAATTAATAAAAAGATACTAAACCATAGTAAATTATATAGATTTGATAGGTGAAATAGGACCAGTCTATTTCAAGTATCTAAGATCCTTCTAATACTTAGCAACATAAAACCTCATTATAAGAGAGGACAAACTGGACCAGAATACAATTGAACATAACTAAACAAAATGAGATACAAAAGTCCACACTAAGCAACCAAAATTAAAATAAAACAAAACAAAATAGAAAGATATAAAATCCAATGGTATTCAAAGAAAGGATCCAAAGCCATACATGACCAGATGCTTCAAAAGGCCCTAGTCAGTCCTATTTATATTTTATTGTACTACCTTGGACTTTTTAGAATGTTTCTAGATGATGGACTTCATTTAAATAATTGCTTTAAATTCTTTTTAGAAGGTTCCATGATAGACCCTACTTAGATAAGTATCCTAAATTTTTTTTAGAATGTTCCACAATAGATCCTACCTAATCCACTTTCTTAATCTCAATTCTATAAACTTTTATGGTTTTAACTATTTATCTCTATGTGTTAATAATACAAATATCTTATTTATACATTGTTATATTTAATTCTCCTCTACTAATACAAAATGTCTTTGTTTTGATCCTGATGGTATCTTCAAATTGTTTCTTAGCAATAGGTGAGGTTTTCTGCAAGTTTTCTTATTGCATCATGGATAGAATAATATTTCTAAAGAATTTTGTACTGAAGTTGTGGATGTCCACTGCCACGACAAAAGTAGCGTTGTTCCAAAATGTTGTTCACTTCATATTCTTATTGGTCACCAATTACAACTAGTGGTGGTTGATATTGATCCATAAAGTACTTTGGTTCAATATAAATTTTTTTCAATTATGAAATATAGAAAACTAGATGGACCCAAATATGTGGCAAAAGCTCGAGGCAATAAGTGACATTAAAAATTAGTACATAAATGTGGAAAGGTATAAGCCATTGAGGTTCTAATTTATGAATTTGGATTTATGTAGCAAGTGGCAAGTTGGAATTGGAGAGTAATACTTGATCCTCCTCTTGAAAAGTATTGTATTGCTGGTGATTATCTGCATACTATTTTTATCAATTCTGTGTGATAAGGTCGCATTGCCATGCTTCTTGTAAGTCGTTGTATAAATTCTTTTGCTGTCGAGTTATTGATATTAATAGGATGATAGAAAGTTACTAATATAATTATATATTGATTGGTATAAAAGAAAAATAGTGAATGATCAATATTTACTTGAATACTATGATTGTAATCAAACTCCAAAGGTGTCAAGTATTCACCCCAATTATTATGATGAAGCACTACAAATGTCCTTAGTCTATCTTCTAAGGTTTGATTTGAATGATCTATTTGTCCATTTGTTTGAGGATAGAAGGCTATAGACATGGCAAGTCATGTCTCTTATAGCTTGAACAAGATTTATCAAAAACTTTCCGTAAAGCATCGATCTTAATTTAAAATGATAACATAAGATAATCTATAGTGAAAAAAGATGATATCAAAGAAGATTTGTATAAGCACTAAAGCATCAATATACAAGCATAACCTGGCTAAGTAAAGTTGCTTCAAGAATTGATATATAAAGATAGCAATTGTAATATGATTATAACGTGTTGTGGTAAATATGTAATGAGATCGATAGTTACCTGCTCTCAACATATCATAAGTTGTGGAATTGGCTGCAATAGTCTAGGAGACGTTGCATTGCATGCTTTACTATGATAACATGACTTGCAAAAGCCTAAAAAAGTTCAAACATCACAATCCAAACCTGTCCTAAATCATATCTTTGATATCCATTTTAGAGTCTTCTCTGACTTCAAATATTCAAATGTCTAGATATTGAAATGTCATGTTGCTCTTGAAGTATGCGAGTTTGGAGTATAGTATTGTTAGGTACATAAATCCACTTCTTGAAATAGAGTAAGCTATTACTAAGATTTTAATCTTGATACTGTAAATTGCTTATCTTTAGTCAATTCATAATCATCTTGAAATAATTATTTTGATGCATAATTTCCTTTTATTCTACTTTTTTGTTAGATTAGAAATAATACTATTAATAATAGTAATTTTTGTCTTATTTTCTAATTTATCATTGAAATTTGGTCTCATTAATAAGCTGTTTAGCATGGTATGTTGTCGCCCTTACTTCTACTCAAGTTGGATATAAAAAAGTTGCAACTGTTCGTATCAACAATGATGTTATGATTTCATATTTTTTAGATACAAATTATATAGCAAGGATTGATGGTCCATCCGAACAACTACTAGTTTTTCCACTAGATAGTATTGGCACATCATTGTAGTATGTACAATTGCTAATTACTCTCAATGACATGCACAATAATTATGCTCTGTCCTTTTAAGCTTATAAAATTCATATGCCATAGATTAAACGCCCTTATCAAAGTCTTGTTGAAAGATCGTTCTAATAACAAAGTTGAAAGCATCAATATCAAGTGTATAAGGAAGGTTGGGATCATATGATTATAATATTAGAATAATAATAAGTGCATCCTATCAAAGGTACTTTATTGCTCTAGTTTCTATTCAAATGAGGAACCCTTTTCCTATAGGTTTGTTAATAAGGCAACAATGATAATATCTAATAAGGAATAAAAATGATAAAACAATAAAACAATAATAATATCCAATAAGGAATAAAAACAATAATAATATTCAATAAGGAATAAAAATGAGTAGACTTCATAAGTATCTTTGAAGGTTGACCAATCTTCCAACCCTTTCATCTTATCTTACTCCATGTACATACCTTTGGAGGACACCACATCCTCTAAAAAGATAACTTTCAACTTTTAAAGTTCACATTTTGATTGCTTGCAATAGAAGTGACTATCTTATACTTGGAGCAACACTTCTCGTAGGTGTTGCTCATATTCTTGAAGATTTTTACTATATATAAAGATATAATCAATAAAAATGACCACATACTTATCCAATAGGTTCTAAAATAATCTATTCATGTGAGCCATGAAAGAGGTTGGAACATTAGAGATGCCAAAATATAAAACAAGCCTTTTGAAATATTCATAGGACATTGTTGTATTACATATCTTATTGTTTGAAAATGCACCAAGCATGAAACATGACTAAACTATTTCAAAAACCTAAGGTCCTTTTAATTCACAATAACATAAAGTTTCTTGATAAAATAGGAAAAAATTTACCAAAATAAAACTAAACGAAACTAAACAAAATAGGACATGAAAGACAAAAATGAGCAAACAAAAGTAGAACAAAACAAATCTGATTAGAAATATGCAGAATCAAATTTTACTAAGAGAAAGAATTCAAAGCCATATCTGACCAAATATTCCAATAGGCCTTAGCCATTTCTTTTTATACCTTCTCTTATTACCCTAAACTTTCTAGAATGTTCTTAGGTAGTAGATTCCACCTAGATAATTGCCTTAAACTTCTTTTCTAAAAGATTCTATAGTAGGCTCTACTTAAATAACTATCCCAAATTCTTTTAGAATGTTCTATAGTGGATCCTACTTAAATAATCACCCTAAACTCTTCTAGAATGTTCTATGATAGATTCTACTTAGTCTACTAATTCAATCCCAATTCTAAAAACTTCCATGGATCTAACTTTCTATATAATTATCTTTTCTATACTCTACTATGATTAATTCCCCTCCACTAATATAGAACGTCTTTGTTTTGCTCTCGATGGTATTTTTGAATTGCCTCTTGGCAATGGATGAGGTTTTGTGCATGTTTTTACATTACATCGTGAACGGGATAATCTTTCTAAAGAACTTTGTATTGAAGTTGTGGATGTTGACTACCACAATAAAAGTAGTAATGCTCCAAAATACTATATACTTTATATTTTTGTTCATCGTCAACTACAACTGGTAGTAGTAGTAGTTGGTATCGATCCGAAAAGTGCTTTGGCTTGGTATGAAATTCCTTTAGTTACAAAACATGGAAGACTAGATGGACCTAAATATGTGGGAGAAGCTTGAGGCGATATGCAACATCAAAAATCACTACACAAATGTAGAAAGGTCCAAGCTATCAAGGTGCTAGTTTATGGATTTGGATTGATGTAGCAAGTAGCAAGTTAGCATTGGATAATAACACTTCATCACCTTTCTAAAAGATCTTTTGTTGCCAATGGTTATTTACATACTCTTTTTGTCGATTCTATATAGTAAAGAGGTGGTGCCATGCTTCTTATAAGGTCATTGTAAGCCGTTGTATAAATTCCTTTGTTATCGGATTGTTAGTGTTGATGGGATAATAAAGAGTTGTTAGCATAATTGGATATTGACCGATATTAAGAAAAAATAGTGAATGATTGATACTTGCTTGAATACTATCATTATAAGCAAACTCCAAGTATTCATCCCAATGATTATGATGAACTGCCACAAATGCTTATAGCATATTTTCCAAGGTGTGATTTATATGCTTTTTTTGCCCATTTGTTTAAAGATGGAAGGTTGTAGAAATAGCAAGTTGTAAGCCTAGTAGTTTGAACAAGACTTGTCAAAAACTTCTCTTGAAGTATGGATTCCAATCTAAAATGATGACACGAGATAATCCATGGTGATAAAAGACGATATCAAAGAAGACTTATGCAAGTATTGAGGCATTAATATCCAAGCATATTATGACTAAGTGAAATTATTTTAAAATTCAAACTTTAAAGACGACAACCGTGGTATGATAATAAAACATTTGTGGCAAATACATAATGAGACCCATAATCAGGTACTCTCAAAGTGTCATAAGTAGCAAAATTGGCTGTAATAGTCTAGAAAACGTTGCGTTGTGTGCTTTGTTACATTGACATGATTTGCAAGAGCATACAAAGACTAAAATATCATAATTCAAACTTGTTCAAAATCATGTCTTTGAGATCTGTTCTAGGGTCTTATCTTCTCTTAAATGTCCACATATTGGGATGTCATATCTCTCTTGAAGTATGCACATTCGGAATTCAATATTGTCAAGTACCTAAATTTGCTTCTTAAAATAGAGTAAGCCATCACCAAAAGTATAATCTTGATATTATATAGCATCTACCTTTAGCCAATCACTAATCATCTTAAAATAAGCATCCCATTACATAGCTTCCTTCTATTTTGCCTCTTTAGTTAGATCTAAAATGATACTACTAATGGTAGCAACTTCTACCTTGTTTTTTGATTTGTCCTTCAAGTTTGATCTCTGTGATAAATTATCTAGCACAGTATACTATTGCCTTACTTATATTCAAGCTAAATATCAAAAAGCTACAATTATTCTTCTCAATGATGATGTCATAATTTTATATTTTTCAGATGAAAATCATATAGCAAGGATCAATGGTCAATCCGAACAACTACTTATTTTTCAATAAACAGTGTCACCACATCTTTGTAGCATATACAATTGCCAATTGTTCTACATATCATGCAAAGTAATTGCATTCTATCCTTTTGAGCTTACGTGATTCATATGCCATAGATTGAAGGCTCTTACCAAAGTCTTATTGAAGAAGTGTTCTAATAGCAAAGTCGAAAGCATCAATGTCAAGCATACAAAGAAGATTAAGATCATATGATTGTAATATTGGAGCAATAATGATTATTTCTTTCAACTTATTAAAGGCATTTTGTTGCTCCAATTTCCATTCAAATTGAACACCCTTTTCTAATAAGTTTATCAATGAGGTAGCAATGTGAGTAAATCACCAAACAAAAAGACAATAATATCCAACAAGGCTTAAAAATAAGTGAACTTTAGAAGTATCTTTGAGGGTTGGCTAGTCCTCTACTGCCTTCATCTTATCTTATTCAATACACATGCCTTTAGAAGACACCAAATGCTCCAAAAAGATGACTTTTGACTTTTAAAGTTCACATTTTGATTGTTTGCAATAGAAGCAATTATCTTTCAACCAACACATCACCTCTCATAGATGTTGTTTATGCTCTTCATGAATTTTACTATATACAAGAATATCATCAATAAAAATGACTACATACTTGCCTAAAAGGTCTTGAAACAATATGTTCATAAGACCCAAAAAAGAGGCTGGAGCATTAATGAGACCAAAGAGTAAAATCAACCATTCAAAATGTCCATAGTGCATACAAAATGTCATCTTTTTCACATCGTTTCTTATAATAGATCTTTGCTAATAGATTCTCCAAAGATCCAATTTACTAAAGATGGTTGTACCTTGAAGTTGATTAAGAAGATCATCTACGTATGTAGAAGTAGATATGAATTTTTAATAATATGCTTATTTAAACCTCAATAGTCAATGCAAAGGCAAAGTTCACCATCTTTCTTAAGTACAAAAAGTACAGATTCTCTTCATGGTGATGTGCTTTCTTGAATGAGATTTTTTTTCAAGAGTTTGTCCAATGTCTTCTACAACTCTTCAAGTTCTTTTGGTACTAAGTGAATTAATTGACTTACTAGTTTGGTTCTAAGCAATAATTCTATTTGAAAAGGGGCACTTTGGTCAAGAGATATGCTATTAGATAGGTGAGCTGGAAAGACCTCCTAATATTATTATATGAGTTGCTTTGCCGATTCTATCCCTTTAGTTGTCTTTTCTACCACTGAAACGAGATTTGAAACCACCATATATACTGGTGTCATGATATAATATGACTATATACTGAAACTATAATCAAAATTAAATTTCTAATTAATATTTAATTATCTTCATTCAATAATAATTTGAGATATATAAATATGGCATTTATAAAAGCCTCTTAGATTATTTTCTTATCTTAATAGTTAGAAGGTTGAAGGTTAGTTAGTAATTTTACCTTCTAGGCTATAGAGACTCTTTTACTATCTTAAAAAGACCATAAATTCATAAAATCAGATTAAAAGAGGTAAATAATTAATATAGTTGATATTAGGATTAAGTTGAAGGTAATATTGGGCTAAAAAATCCTTAAGATAGATTAGATTGATATCCAAGGATTAACCGTTTATGCAACAAGGTCGGAATCAGATCTTTGGCTACTAAAACGACCGCCTAGGACAAAATAGGATTTCATTTGAAGATCTGAGATTAAGATTTGAGAGCTAGGTTAGAATTTGTTTCAATGATATAAGGCTTATTTTCGTAGGATTTGTTCGAACTTAGCAATTTTTGTTGAAAGTCAGGGTTTGTATTAGCAACTTGAGATTTATGCAATGAAATTAAAGCTAGCACTCTCAGCTAGTCTGTAAAATTGGTATCACATATATGGTTCAAATTTTGATAGTGCTTGATTAATTAGATTTTTTAAATGTATGTGAAATTTTGTGATAATCCAATGGTGCAATTAAGAGATATCTAAGTTTTGATATAAGAACATACCAAAAGTTGGTAGTTTGAGGTTGCATAGGATTTCTATGATATCTAAAGATCTATTGGTTGGATCAAGGTAAATTTTTTTATGGTATTGGAGGACTTAAAGATCAAGCTATATACCAATTTTGAATTAAATTTAATGATTAAAGAAGGAAGAATCACTATTGGAACTTTTGCATCGCCTTTCAAGTTGGTAGCCAAGTCACATTAATGGAGTTTTTTGAGGTTTTCTCACAATATGTAAATTAAATTGAGCTCAAATTTCTTATGCGTGTAGATGACTTATATTGCCAATTATATAAAAAATTTCACATAAATTGGACATTCAAATTAGAAGTTATAACTTATCAAAGTTTACTAATAAGAGTTAGGGCTTACAAGAAAAATCTAAATTACTTAAATATGAAAGTATCAAGGTAATTGGGATATTTATATGATTAAGGCTATTGAGAAGAGTTTTTTTTAGTAATTTTGAATTAAAATTTGGATCATATTCTTCTCGTATATATAAAGTCTATTAAGATTTCTTGAATACTTGTGAAATATAACTTCACCTTCCATAGCGAGATGCGTAGTGCATTTCCTAACAAGACAATACATAATATGCTATTGGTTGATCATATTGTAATTGCTTCTTCATAAATGTCATCCCTACAAATAAGTGTTTGATTGTAGGCTGTCTTTTCTCTTTACTTAATCTGGAGGTACAAAGAGTTACCTTCCATCCTCTATCTTTAAAAGTGATTGTCCTTGCTACCTTATCAACTTCTTTATTTTCCATCTATAATGATGGCATACCAAGGATAACATCATACTTTAGCTTTATCACCTTAAATCTCTATCTTAAGGCATATTTATCTGTCAATCTTAAGATTTTTTCTTTACACATTTTACTCAATATATTTTCTTAGTCATCTATAAGGTATATATACTTCTTCTTTTGATTTCCTTGATTTTAATTCTAAGTTGATCAAAAATTTCCATTGAAATAATTTTTTTTGTAGAGCTATAATGTACAAATATTTGATATGGTTGTCCTCTTAGTAGTCTCATTAGATGCACGAGCTGGTTCTTTTTATAGTTTTCTAAGGCTATGCCATTTGTATCTAACAGACAATAGCTACATCTAAAACTGACCTTTGGCAGTCTTACTAGGGAGCCCCATTTTCTTACTTTGACTCATTATTGGCTTAGTGAGTTTTGAGATTGTGAATCCATCTTGTCTTGCTAGTACTTGTACTTTGAGGTTTTAGACAACCTCCGATTTGATGGCCTGGCTCCCAACAATAAAAACACAATCTTTTTTGCATCAATATTTATCCTCTTTGTGGTGTCAATGATCCTTGTAAGGCATCAATTTCTATTGGCATTGGTTGTTGTGCCGTAATATTAGATAGCAACACAAGACTTCATGCTATAGGTTATGCTCCACAATTTCTAAAATCTATAGCATCAATTTTTTTTACAATCCAAATTATCTCTTTAAATGTTTGTGGATCCTTTAGCTCCATCTCTCACTAGGCTCCAAATTTTTAACCTCGTAGAAATCGATTTATCATCTCTACTTGTGCAACATTGCCAATTTGAAAGCATAGAAATTTGAATCAGGAAACATAATCTTACACCAATCTAGCTTGTGTAAGATTTACCAATTGATCACGATCTATCTTTTTTGCATTGATGGGCCAAAATTAATTCCTAAACTTGGTCTCAAACTCCTTCTCATCATAAAATCCACCTTGAGCTTTATAACTTTGAATTTGATGTCACTACCAAATAATTCTCGTATCTTTCAAATAGTTGGGTATATATATATATATATATATATATATATATATATATATAATTCTTTCAGTGATATTTGCCCCCAATAGTTGGAAGTATTATTGTATATTGAAGAGCCATTTACATATATGTTCTTGTCTTGAAGTTCCAAAGTATGTATCTGGCTTACTCAATTTCAATTTATGAAATATCGACTCTCTTAGCCTTGAGACTTCTATTTGTCTTTGCAAAATAGGTATTTGACCTAAGAGGTGTTGTATTTGAATCTCCATCTAGGATTGCTCTATCATATCTTTCATACTGTAATTTCTCTATTGGACTCCACTATTATAAAATCTTTTCATCTCTCAATTGATTTTTTAAGAGTAGCTCATAGTAGCCTCAACACAATACCCAATGTGATGACAATAAATGACCTTAGATTATATGAGGACTATTGACATGCTATGAAAGATAAATAGTCTAATACTCACTCTAATATCAATGAAGCAAGAGTAGACTATCTCAAAAACCTAAGATCCTTCTAATTCACAATAACATAAGGCCTTTTGACAAAATATGACAAAATTGACCAAAACAAAATTGAACAAAATTAAATAGAATAGGACATGAAAGATAAAATTGAGCAAACAGAAATAAAAGAAAACAAATCTGAATAGAAAGATGCAGAACCAAACTTTACTAAGAAAAAAGATCCAAAGCCATACCTGACCACATGCTCTAATATGTCCTTGCCATTCCTATTTATACCTTATCCTATTATCTTAGATTTTTTAGAATATTCCTAAGTGGTGGGCTCTACGTAGATAACCGCCTTAAATTTCTTTTCTAAAAGGTTCCATGATAGGCTCTACCTAAATAACCACCCTAAATTCTTCTAGAATATTTTATGATAGGCTCGACCTAAATAACTGCCCTAAATTCTTCTAGAATGTTCCATGGTGGATCCTATGTAGTCAACTAACTTAATCCCAATTCAAGAAACTTCTATATTTTTATCTATCTATATAATTATCTTTTCTATACCTTGTTACAAGGCATTTGGTTGTAAAAGATGGAATTGTATTTTATATGTATCCAAGAATTCTAATATGTTTCATCCTTATAAAAAGAATATAATTTTAATTTTAATTTAAAAGTACTTAAATCTAATATAAAGTACTAAAAAACACTCTTATTAGTAATTTCAATTATACATAAATTCCAATTGCCTTATTACTTTCATAATTAAGAAATTTTAAAATTTCTTTATAAATCTTAATTCTAATCATTAAACTTTATCAAATTGTAGTTTCTAATAATCATCTACTTAGAGTAAAATTTTGTATATAAATGCCATTATAAATTTTTTATGTATTTGAAAATAATTTATTTCAATCCAATTTACAGATCGTGAGAAATCATCCAAAAACCATATTGATGTTACTTGGTTGCTAACTTGAAAGCTGATGCAAATATTTGAATAGTGATTTATCCTTCTCCAACCATTAACTTCAATTCAAGATTGGTGTATAGCTTGACCTTTAAGTCTTCTAATACCATATCAAACTTCATCTTGATCTAATTAGTAGATCTTCAAATATCATAGAAACCCTATTCAATTCTAAACTACTAATTTTTAATATCTTCTTTTATTAAAATCCAAATATCTTTAAATTTTATTATTAGATTATCACAAAATTTTACATACACTTAATACATCTAATTAACCAAGCATTGTCAAATTTTGAATTTTAGATATGACACCAATTTCACGAACTAGCTGAGAGTGCTAGCCCTAATTGTATTGCATAAATCCTAAATTACCAATGCAAATCTTGACTTTGAATTATAATTGCCAAATCCAAAAAAATCTTAGAAAAAAAAATCTTATGTCTTTACAAGAAGCTATAAGCTAGCTCTCAAATCCTAATCTTTGATTTTCAAATGAATCTCTATTTTGCCCTAGGTCGTCATTTTAGTGACTAGAGGTCTAATTTCAACCTTGTCTTACAAATGGTTGACCCTCAAGTATCAATCTAATCTATGCCAAGGATTTTTTTAGCCAAATCCTACCTTTAACATAATTCTTGTATCAACCATGCTAATTATTTATCTCTTTTAATATGATTTTATCAATTTATAGTCTTTCTAAGGCAGTAAAAGAATCTCTATAGCCTAGAAGGTAAAATTATTAACTAACCTTTAACCTATTAATTATTAAGAGAAGATAATAAACTAAGAGGCTTTTATAAAAGCCATATTTAAATATCTTGAATTATAATCAAATCAAGATAATTAAATATTAATTAGAAATTTATTTTTGATTATATTTTATTATATAGTTGTATTATATTATGACAATGTATAAAATGCTATCTTTTTTATATCTTCTTGCATTAGATGTGTGCCAATAGGTACTCTGAAGATTTAATTTATTAATGATGGTCGCACCTAGAAATTGGTTAAGAAGATCATCTACGCATGGAAGTAGATATGCATTCTTAAAAGTCTACTTATTGAGGCATTGATAATCAATGCAAAGACAAAGTCCACCATCCTTCTTAAGTGCAAAGAGTCTAGGTGCTCTCCATAGTGATGAAGGCTTTTTCCAAGAATTTATCTAATATATTCTGTATCTCTTTAAGTTCTTTTAATACAAGGTGATAAATTGATCAACTTGCAGGTTTGACTCTAAGCAATAGTTCTATTTGAAAGAGGGTACCTCGATCAATAAGTATGCCATTAGATAGGTCAGCTGAAAAAATATTCCAATATTTCCATATGAGCTGATCTACTTGTTCTATTTGTTAAACTATCTTTTCTACCACTAATGCAAGATTTTGAACCACCAAATATATTAATTTCTTATGTTGTATTTGCTTCTTCATAAAGGTCGTTTCTAAGAGTATGTCTTTGGTTACAGATTGTCTTTTCTCTTTATTTAATATAGAGGTACAAAAAGTCACCTTGCATCAACTATCTTTAAAGAAGATTGTCCTTGCTACCTAATCAACTTACTTATTTTCCATCTCTAGCCATGGCATAACATCTTATCTTAGCTTTGTCACCTAAAACTTCTCTCTTAAGATATAAGTATTAATCAACCTCAATATTTTTTGTTTACATGTCTCATTCAATACATTCTCTTAGTCATCTATAAGGTATATATTTCTTCTTTTAATTGTCTTAGTTTTAATTCTAATTCAATTAAAAATTTTAATTGAGATACAATTTTTTGTAGAGCCACAATTTACAAGCACTCAACATGGTTGTCTTCTTACTAATCCTACTATATGCACAAGTTGACTCTTTTTATAGTTTTTTAAGACCATGCCATTTTTCTTTAAGAGATAATAGCTATCTTTAGTATTAGTTCTCAATACCTTTAATGAGGAGTTCTATTTTTCTACTTTGTTTCATTATTGACTTAGTAAGTTTTAAGAATATAAATCCATCCTATTTTTATAAGTGCTTGAATTTTGACATTTTGAACAACCTTTGATCTGATGGCCTCACTCTTCGTAATAAAAACACAATCCCTTTTGTACAAATATTTATCATCTTTGTGGTGTCAATGATCCTTGTATGGCATCAATTTTCATAAGCATTGTTTGTTGTGCTATAGTATAAGATAGTATCAAGGATATAAATCTTGAAAAAATGAAATCCTTAATATATTCTTATATCACTGAAAGGAATTAGACAACTACTCAAAGATGATATAATACTGAATTAGAATGGCTATTGCCAAAAACAACAAGACTAGAAAGTCTTGAAATAAGACTAAAGACTAGAAAGGTGTTGATAAGAGTGAAGAAGGCTTCACTCTTGCCTCCATATATACTCTTAACTAGAAGCTACATGGCGATGTTCTATAAGACCTTCAAAACTTATTGACTTTGCAAGACACGTATCCTAACATGCAAGGCAAGTTTTCTATATGTGTGCCACATAGTTAACTTGTTTTGTAAGCTATCAACATGTGATTAACTTGTTCCACAAGCTATCAACATGTACTTAACTTGTTGACCAAGTTTCTAATCTACCAATCAATTATAAATATGTATAAAATCAAGAAATATTTATGAAGCTTTTAAGAAGCTTTTCTAAAAGGTCTTACAAAATTAACCTAATTTTATCTATTTTTACATATTTCTACCTAATCTTATAAATATTTACTAGAATACTTATGTATTTTTGTGACATTACTTCTTTCTTTCTAGGGATAAGTTCCATGAGAAGTGGTCTTCATATGTTGAGAAAATCCAAGATGCAACAAATTATATTTTCTACATACTCCAATCTTTGTTCTCTTTGAAGATAGTTGATAGGCCCTCTAACCTATGGATAGTTTTCCATACGAGGATAAGAAGTCTACCCTTTTATTTGGTCATTGTTAAACCTTTCATGATTTCCTTCAAATAAAAAATTTGGAACAATGTTAGGATTTATTTCAACCTCTAATAAAATCACCAAATAATGAGAGTCTCTTTCAAGGTTGTGATATCAAACATGTTGTATCTTACTATCTATTCGAGGAAAGACATGTCATTCTTGATGATCTTTATCTTGATATTGTTGTCTTAAAGGTTGTGACAATCGCAATGTTTTGTTTGATAAGTCCGCAAATAAAAGCTCTTGAATTGAATCTATTAGTTATTGGTTTTCTATCTTCTTAATTACACAGAAGCTACAAAGAAGAATAGAAGGTAGAATGTTATCTTTTTTTGATCTTGTTTCTTTTAGGACAAAGATTTGTTATTCTTCATCTTGGATTTGATACATGTCATTGATGAAAGGCTTTAACTTTCTTTGCTGCATTTGCAAGATACTTTGATGGCTCCCATGTGCATTTACTAATATCATATCTGTGCCATTGAATAAGATGTTCAAACCTATTTTGATGTTGTCTTGAATCTAAAACTTCTTCCACCTTGAACTCTTGATTATTAATCACTTCTATAAGAGGAGGTGGCATTTATCTTCTTCGCAAGATATTCACTATCTTATACGGCTCAAAGAAGGATATGTGAAATATAAGGTGGATTTCTATAGACTCTGATATATGTAATTGATAAGCAACATGATTGATTTATTTAAAAATAGGAAAAGGTCCTAGCCTATAATAATCAAACTTATTATAAGGACAAATAGTCTTGATATTCCAATGAAGTAACCATACCTTATCATCTATATTAAATTATGGTTGTTCCTTGTAATAGGCATCTTTGTTGATCTTTTATCATTCTTGAGCTTCTTTTAATTGTATCTTCATTATTGCATGTAGCTCTGACATATGATTTGTTAAATCTTCTGCCACAGGATTATCAACTTTTGAAAAATCAAAAGTATCAAGTTATGGATGATAACAATAATTAGCAAAAAAGGTGTTTGTTGAATAGAAGAATATACCAAATTATTGTATGCAAACTCTATCAATGGCAAAAGAGTTAACTAATTATTTTGATAATAATTGATGGTACACTTCAAATACTGCTCTAAAACTTGATTCACATGTTTCATTTGTCGATTAGTTTGAGGATGAAAAACAAAAGAGAGTTTTATATCCACCTTTAGGAACTTCAATAGAGTGCTTTAGAATCTTGATACAAATTGAATCCTCCTATCTAATATAATATCCTTTGATAATTCATGATAGCAATAGATATTATCAATGAAAAGCTTAGTTATTTTTTCATCCAAAATAAATTTTGTACATAGTACAAAATGTGCCATTTAAGTGAACTGATATAAGATTACAAATATATAATCATATGAACTTGAACTTAAAAGATTTGTACTAAAATCCAAAGAAATAGAAGATCATGGTTGTTCAATTATAGGCAATGGTTAGAAAAGTCCATAGGATAGATGACAATGAGTTTTTAATCTTGAATAAAGTCTTTTATTGCCTTCTATATTTTTGGCCACCAAAAATCTCTAGGTATAAGCTCTAAAATCTTATTATATTTAAAATAACTTGCTGCTTGAAAGTCATGATAGGCTTGAAGAATACCTAAATATGCTTTTCTTCTAGAACATATAGGTATCCTTCAAAATAGAATAGGTTGTTCTTGAATTCGAACTTTGAAATATCATGAGATTTAGAAAAAAGATTCTTGATATTATGAATAAGACGATCAAAGGACATACTTGATTGAATTTATTTGACAAAGATCGAATCAACAATTAATATTGATTTCATTGCTCGAAGATGAAAATACTATAGCTTCAAGAAGATTGTTCTTTGTTAATCAAAAGATACGTCTCCTTCTTTTGGTACAAGATAAGAGTGTCTTAAAAGAGCATCTAATAAATCTTATTGTTTTTCAAGTTGATATGTGATCTTGAAACCAAAACTTGATAATGACATGCTCCAATAGACTTGGCGATAATTCAAAACATAAGCCATATGAAATATTCGAGGTTCTTGTGATCTGTATATATTGCAATTGGACTTCAAGTATCTTCTAAATAATGATGCCATTCTTGAAATGAATCTACAATTACAAAAAGTTCTTTATTTTAGATCTCATAGTTGTTCTTGATTGCTGAAAATTTCTTTGAATTGAAAGCTATTGGATGGAGTTTGTCATTTGTTTCCATTTGTGATAATATTGCATCTAAGGCAAAGTTTGATGCATATTTTTTCATAAAAAATGGCTTAAAAAATTCAATGTGATACAAATTTGGTACAAAAATAAATTCCTTCTTCAAAGCAACAAACAATGTTTCGGCTTTTTTATTCCACTCAAGTTTATCTTTACAAGTCAAAATTGTAAGTAGAGCTACAATTTGAGAAAAGTTCTTAATAAAGATTTAGCAATAATTGGTAAAGCCCAAAAATCATTGCACATCTCTTATTATTCTTGAGATCTTGCAATCTATGATAGTTAGGACTTTCTTTGGATCCATCACAAGGCTTTCATTGGAAATGATGTACCCCAAAAAGTCAACTTGAGTGGTGTGGAATATACACTTTTCCATCTTTGTGTATAATCCTGCATCTCTTAGTTTTTATACCACATAACAAATATGAACTTCATACTCTTCTGTGTTCTTAGAATAGATTAAAATGTTGTCCAAATAACAGAGCACAGAATCATCAAAAAACTCAAAAAAAACATCATTCATCATATATTAGAAAGTAGCTGGTTCATTACTAAGTCCAAAAGACATGACATTATATTCAAAATGTCTATAACTAGTTTGAAAAGTAGTCTTCCATTCATTTCTTTTTTTGATGCGGACCAAGTTATATGCTCCTCATAGATTTATTATTGTATAAATCTTTGCTTAATTTAATTGATCAAGAAGTCCTGAAATCAAATGTAGAAGATACTTATTTTTGATGGTGATCTTATTAAGTCCTCGATAATCCATACATATCTACAAAGATCTGTCTTTTTTCTTCACAAATAAGATAGGAGTGCAAGCTAGAGATTTAAAATGGCATATAAAGTTTTTAGTCAGATTCTCATCAATGTATTCTTTGAGTGCAATCAACTCATTTTATAATAAGCTATAGATTGGTCCAAATTGTGGTTGAGTTCCTTCTTAAAGATCGATGGTGCAATCATAAGGATGATGCTCTAAAAGAATATTTATATTTTTCTTTTAAAAAATGTCCTAGAAATCTTGATACTTGCTAGGAATACTACTTAATATCTTTTCAACATCACTAATAGGCATGGCATATATAGCAAAAGATGTCCCTTCATTTGTGGCATTCAAGAAAGCTTTTGCACATATCAGTAAAAGTTTGGATATACTAGACTTATGGATTTCTACTTGCCTAGTAGAACCTTAGCCTAAAGTATGGAAAAAATCAAGATTACAAGAAATCTAATCTATTTGAAGGTTATATCTTTCTAACTAGAATAATCCTAGAATGATTGAGTTAGAAGGAGATTTAATCACATTAAATATTACTAAACTATTATGACTACTAGTTACTACTTCTACAAAAATAGTTTCATGTGTAACATCCTCAAAAGATAATGAACATCTATCTATTACTTCTATATGCACACGTTTGATTTTCTTAACTAAGGATATATCTTGTTTTTTGACAAAGTTGTCATCTATAAAACAAGCTAAGGCTCTTGAATCCAATAAGGCTAAGACTTTGTGATTTTTTGTAAAATAAGATGAAGGATCAAATGAGAGAACAGGACATTTTCTAGATATTGCACATGATTCCAACAACATGATCCATATTGTAATTTGAGCAACTCATTTTTTAACACATTGTCTTCTTTAGCAATTGTACTTCTAATTTTGTAATTGGTTTGTTTCTTTGCACAATGTTGAGCAATGTGGTTACCTTCTCCACAATACAAGCATAAGCCCACTTAACATCGTTGACTCTTTTCCTGCTTTGTGAGGAGTTTAAAATGTACCATATTAATTTTTATTGATTTTAGCTTTTGTAAGCTCTCAATTATACTCTAAATTTTAAATTTTTATTATTTTTCTATTTTATGATAATTAAACGTGTTAGATTAGGATTTATATAAGTAAAATTTAGTTTTATAGAATTTTTAGGATTACAATCCTTGATGGTATAAATTATAGCCTAATTTCTTGAATTATGTTAATTAGGACTAAAGTGATAAGAGTTAGAAAATTAGAATAGCAACTTAGTTAGTTTAATAATTTAGAGGTTGTTAGTCATTACTATAAGGATTGACTAAAAGCCTATGAGTGCATCTATAATCATTTACATGATTTAGGAGTTGGAATTATAATTCTCTAAAAGATTTAGGAAAGTTTGCAATAGTAATTTTGGATTTTCTTCCAAATTTGACAAATTCAAGCGGCATGGTGGTTCTTCTACTTAATAGGAGTCTTTTTAATGCAATGGTGGCACTGGATTTATCTCATGGAGTGAAGAAAACAAGATCAGCAACCTCTCCTTCAAAATACAAGAGAAGCAATGAAATTCTCATTTTGAAGAATTTCACAAAAATTGCCAAGATCCTTGTAAGTAAAAACTTCCATGAAAATTATAATTGAGCATGGATTGAGGCATGTGAGTCGTCGATCTTAGCTTAAAAAGGTGTTTTGAACACAATAGTGAAGTTAGATTTATAAAAAAAATACTTTCTTGACCACTTACAAGAGCCATCAACCTTGATAATGAGATTCACTCTTGGATGAATGAAGGCTGTAGATCTAGATTAGGGATCTTAAAAATCAAGGGTGAAGATATAGCCACCCTTCTACGAGCCTCCACTCAATTGTATAAGTGAGGCTTGGTTTTCCAAGCCCTCTTTCTTTGCTTTTTTGGGTGAAGGGCGGAGCCATGCCAAAATTTGGCCAAAATCCTAATCTTAATTTTATTTAGATTTTAATTCTCATTGTAAATCTTGTGATTGTGTATATATGGATTTTTCATTGTGAAGGGTGGTCATTAAGTGTTAAAATATGTTTCATTGAGTAGATATCTCCTCGGCCTTCAAATATCCCAAGGGTTTCAAGGGCCTTGGATTTTCTTCAATTAGTCACTCAGTTTCTTTTTTTCAATGTGAAATTCTAAATAGTTGTAGTTTTTTTTTTTTTTTTTTTTTAGCTTTCCGACAAGATAAGATTTGCTTGATTCGGAGTAAGAAGGAATTTTTGGTAAATTTTTGAGTTTGAAGGAGTCGATTACCTGTATAGTTTGAATCAATCGAGTTTGGAAAGGCATTTCTCAGTGCTTGATAATTGGCTTTATTTTAAATTTTGAGAGCATCAAGCTTTATAAGCTAAGCTCTGAAAGGCACAAGATTTGTTAAATTTGAAGACAATCTCAATTTTTAGTGAATTTCTAAGTGAAGAGGGTTGGTCACTCCAGCAGTTTGGATCACTCAACTTCAAAGGAGGAATTCTCACGACTGGATTATTAGATTGCAACGAAGATTATTGGATCAAAAGTGTTTTTAAGTTAGCCTTGCAACAAGCTAAGAATCATTCAAATTGAAGCCGATTACAAATTTTGGAAAATTTTGGAATAGAAGGAGGTTGCTGCCTTCAATCCTTATGTATTGTTAAGATACCTTCGCTTTCACCTCTCTTACTTTATTTTTACTATCATCTTCATAGTGACTTGTAATCTCTACATTTCACTTTTTAACTAATAAATTTTAAGTTTAACTTTTAACCTTTAATTTTTATTTTTACTTTTAAACTAAACTTTTAATTTTAACTTTTTACTTAACCTTTAATCTTAACTTTTAACTTAACTTTGTTTTTACTTAACCTTTTAATTTTAACTTTTAACTTAACTTTTTAATCTTAATTTATAACTTTAATTTTTTTTAACTTAACTTTTAACTTAGCTTTTAATTCAAACTTAAGTTTTTATTTTTATCATCAATTAATAATAATAACTTAGTTAATTATTTTTATTATATTTTTATAGTAAATTTCATTTAACATGTTAATTTAATATTGGTAACCTTTACTTGAAAGCCCTAAAACTAATTGAATTTTTAATATAAAGATTTAAATTAATCTAACAATTATACAATTGGGAGCTCTCCAATTCCACCTCATGGATTTATTGTATGGCATAGGTTTCATCAAATGGTGAAATTTGGCTTCTTATCTTTGAAAAATAAGTTTCTAAAAACTTTATAACCATCATTATTTGATTTGTTCCTCTTGACATCTTTCAAATAATCAATTGTCACATTCAATGGCTTGAGCAATAAATTATTCCAAAGATTTTGTCTTTGATATTGTCATTAATAAATCTTTGATATTATCCTTTTATCCATATCAAAATTTATTAATAAGAGCTTTGACATTCTAATCCACGTTACAAGTGAGGTTTTGGAATTTAATAGCATATATAGTAGCTAACCATGATCCTTACTGTAAAGATAAGAATTTGGTCTCTACTACTCTTTCTTAATCACTTTCTCTAAATATGGTTGTAAACACCCCTAAGAATGAATTCAAATCATAAATAAATCACAAATCTTTGTCCATTAAAGGTACAAATAAAGAAAGAGCACTTCTTAATAGAAGTGTGCCTATGAATCTGACTTGAGTAATCCATGGGAGTATTGAAAAGGATACAACCTTAGATAGAAGTTGATTTGTTGCAAAAATCCTCAAAATTTTGATCTTATTCCAAAAACTTTTCAGGCATATTAATCCTTGTCCCTGTCATACTTGTAGAAATAAAATTCCTTAGATTTGGTTATGAGGTTAATCTACTTGCTTCTTTTAACTATACAACTTCTTGTCGTAGACTCTAAACTTCTTCCATAGGTATATGCATATTACTTCTATGATTCATATTGGAAATACGTGAGATTTCTACTCTCAAAGTATTAACAAGCTCATGAAGAACTACAATAGTTGCAAATCTATTCTCACTTCTATTGAAAGTAGCATCAATAATTTTTCCTTCTATAGACAACTCAAATAAATTCAAAAATTTAAATTAGAGAAGGGCAATTTGCCACCTCTAATAAATAAATTCTACAAAGATGGATAATCTATTTTTTTTTTTTAAAAAAAATCAATGTTAGAAAATAAGATTTTTTTTTTAAAGGTGGATAATCTATAATCTTCAAAATACAACAATAGAAGTAGGATAATCCATTCACTTCTAAAATATGATAGCAACAATATGTTAGCACTCTTGTCAAATTGAAAAGGACATGAATCTTCAAAAAAAGAAAATCTTCAATACACTCTTGTATCACTAAAAAAAACTAGAATGTCACTCAAAGATGATATAATATTGAACTAGAATGGCTATTGTCAAAAACAAGAAGATTAAAGTCTTAAAATAAGAGTAAAGACTTGAAAGGCGTTAATAAGAGTGATGTAGGCTTCACTCTTACCTCCGTATATACTTTTAACTAGGAGCTATGTGGCGATGTCCTATAGGACTTCCAAAACATGTTGACTTTGTAAGACACATATCTTAACTTACAAAGCAAGTTTTCTATATGTATGTCACATAGTTAACTTATTTCACAAGCTACTAATATGTGGTTAACTTGTTGACCAAATCTCTAACCTATCAATCAACCACAAATAGACATAAAGTCAAACAGTATCTATGAAGCTTCCTGAAAAGGTCTTATGAAATTAACCTAATTTTATTTATTTTTATCTATTCTTATTTAATCATATAGGAATTTACTAGAATATCTATGTATATCCATGAGAGATAGTAGTATAGGACTTTGTGCTATAGGTTGTTTTCCACAATTTCTAAAATCTATAGCATCAATCCTCTCTCCAATCTAAATTGCTTCTTCAAATTTTTGTGTATTCTTTAGTTTCACCTCTCACTAGACCTTTGGTTTCAAACCTTATAAGAATTGTTCCATCATCTTCGCCTCCAAAATATTATCAGCTTAGAGACATAAAAAATTGAATTGAGAGATATAAACTTACACCAACCTAGATTGTATAAGGTTTATCAACTAATTGAGTACTATCTTCTCCACATTGATGAGCCAAAATTGATTCCTAAACTTGGTCTCAAACTCCTCTCAATCACAAAATCTACATTGAGTTCCAAAGCATTGAATTTGATATTGCCACCAAATTACTGTCATATTTCTCAAATAACTAGTTTTATACATAATTCTTTTATTGATATTTGTTCTAGATAGTTGAAAGTATTATCTCATGTTGAAGAGCCATTGATATATATCTTCTTGTCTTGAAGTTTCAGAGTATGTACTAAGCTTATTTAATTTCAACCTAGAAAATGTAGACTCCTTTGTCCTTAAAGCTTTCATTTGCCTTTACAAAGTAGCTATCTTACATAGAGGTACCGTATTTGAGTTTCTATTTGGAATTGCTCTGTCATATCTCCCATGTTGTAATTTCTTTGCTGGATTCCACTATTGTAATACCTTCTCCCTTTGGATTGACATTTTAAGAGTAGGTCATAGTAGCCTCAACATGATATCAAGTGTGACCACAACAACTAACCTTGGACTAGATGATGGCTATCAACGTACTACCAAAGAATAATCTAATATTTATTTTGATACCAATGAAATAAGATCGGTCTATGTCAAGTATTCAAGACCGTTCTAATCCACAACAATATAAAATCTCATCACAAGGGAGGACAAATTGAGCGATAAAAAAACTAAATAAAATGAGATACGAAAGTCAAAACTAAGCAATCGGACTTAGAACAAAACAAAACAAAACATAAAGATACAAAATCCAATTGTATTCAAAGAAAAGATCCAAAGCCATATCTCATCAGATGCTTCAAAATGCCTTGGCTACTCTTATTTATACTTTATTCTACTACCTTGGACTTTCTAGAATGTTCCAAGTTGATGGACCCTACTTAGATAATTGTCTTAAATTCCTTTTAGAAGGTTCTATGGTGGATCCTACCTAAGTAACCGTCGTAAACTCTTTTTAGAATGTTCTATGATAGATCCTACCTGCTCTTTGAATCTAACGTCAATTCTAGAAACTTCCATGGTTTTAACTATTTATCCATGCGTGTCAATAATACAAATATCTTATCTATACCCTGTTACAATAGGATTTGGCATTCAATAACACATTATGTAACAACCAATTCCTTTCTAATATCTAAAGAATAATATTTTTTTAAAGTTTTAGATGATTTTTTAAATTTTATTATCTTAAACTGCTCTAAGAATACAAAATTGTATAAATGTTTGTCATGTGTTACAAAAACTTAAAGATGCAAGACTACATGCTAAGATAAAAAAGCATATCTTTTATACAATTCAAATTAATTTCTTAAGATGTATCATTTCAAATAATGGCCTTATGATAGATCCTAAGAAAACTTAGTCTATAATAGAATAGAAGATTTTAAGAATATGAGAGACATCTAATATTTGTATCAAAAGAGCATATTAATTCTTTAGTTGTTTTGAGATTCATTTTTTTAATACCATGTAACTTTGCATCATCTAATCACAAATAAACATTTATCTTTGTTAATTAATAAAATTCAATATAAATCAATTAATTATTAGTAATAAAAAACTATCATTTATATATTTTAAAATAGATTTTATTTTTAAACTTTTGATTATTTATTGAAGATTATTACTTTTTGAAAGATTAATTATTATAAAAAATTATACCAAAAATATCTATAGTAAATCAAAATTTTATAAAAAAAAATAAACATATTATTATGTTTATTATAGACTAATTAAAAAAAAAAACTTACAAAAAAAAAAAAAAAAAAAAAAAAAAAACTATTATTTTATGATATTTAATAAATTAAATTTAAAAATAAAGTTATGATAAATTATAAAGTTAAGAAATAAAGTTATGATAAATTATTTAAAAAATATCAAATAAATATTAAAAAAGTATTAAATTTTAGTTTTAAAAATTATATTTATTACATGTAATTAAATAAGTGAGTGTATTAAGAAACAAAAAATATTAAGCATGAACTAATTTTAAATTTATATGAAAAGAGTCATGATTGAACATAATTTTTTTTTCTTTTGATATAAAATAAATATCAAATTTTAATAATTTTTTTCTATAAGTTATAGAATTATTGTTAATTTAAATTTATATGTGTTTTTCTATTTAACATGAAAAATATTATTAAAATAAATTTATATATGAACACAAATTTTTTTATTTAATAAATATAAAATATATGATAATATTTATTAAAATAACCAATTCTTATTTTTATTGAAATAACCAAGTCTTATTTTTATTGAAATAACCAAGTCTTATTTTTCTATTGGTATAAAGTGGCTATTATTATTATACTAGTTTTTTTTCTAATTTTCTTATAATTTTATTAGAAATTATTTTTTTATATAAATTAATATAATTAATTTTTATATAAATTAATATAATTTAATTTCTTTACCTTTTTTAATATTGATGTCACTTTTCAATAATTTTATGTCCACATAAAGATTGTGAAAAAAAAAATTAGATATTATTCTACATGTATTACTTATTAAGACTTCTTTTCTAGCTTTGTATGATAATTAATCATTTTACATGCATCAATAAAACTTACTATTGATCAAAAGCACCACACAATTAGAAGGTTGTTCTTAAGTTCTATTATATTCAAATAGATATGTTTTGTGATTAATTAGTTCTTAGGTGTGTCAAATTAGTCAAGCATTGTAAGTACTTTATAAAGGCTATTGATACTATTAAGAGTTGTTAGTGTTAACTTAATCACCATCTTCTTCAATTTCTATAGTTATTACCATGCCAATGGATATTACACCAAGTAGTATTAGTAAAGAAAGATGTTTTTTATTTTTATTTTTTATTAATATTAATATTAATATTATTTAGAATCCACTTGCATACTTATTATTCATAATACCTTTTTTCTTTTTTACGCTCAAAACCAAATCATAAAATTTCTACAAAAGCCCAACCCCTGTGCTCACCAGGGCGAAGTGGCTCTAAAAAAACACACAAACTCCAATTATCATTTTCCTCATAATCGGTTATTTCTAAAAACAAATGCTCTTTCAAACTCATTTTAATGTTTTCAGATCCTGACAATCTCTGTTCCTCCACTTGTTAGAGATACACGGATTCTTTTCCTTGATTTGAAGCACTGAAAATCCTTTCATGACAGTGCCCCAGCTGCTGCGTTTTACAACATTCTTTTGTACATATTTCTGTTTTCAGTGTTTCCATTTTCATGCTTTTCAGACTGGCTTTGAGAATATCTGCAGGTATTGCAGACCTGGAGATTGTGCTGTATGGCTTTAGGATCGAGGCAGCAACTTTAGGTCAGAGAAAAGGAGATGAAGCTTCACAGGCAAGGAGATTAGGTCAAACGTTGATGAGCTTCTCATACTTGTAGGCTCCATTGCTACAAGATGCTTTGTTACAGGAACCAACGCTTGTCATCGAACTCCAGGAGTAGAATCCGGTATCAAAGATGCTGCAAAGAAGTATCGTTTCGATTCAGCCTTCAGATTGTTCAAAGTCTTCATCTATCCCTGCTTCTCACATAGATTAGTGAAATGGGGACCCCTTTGTGGATCACCTGCTATGGCCTTGCGGTATATGAGATCGGTGTTGCTGTTTTTTTAGGTGACTCGCACAGTCGAAGGTAAGCTACAACGTGTTTTGTCCTCGCGTTTCAGCAGCTCACATGTCTGGTGAGTGTCTGCAGGTATTCCTTGTTGAATCTAAGCCATCCTACTTTTATGAAGTGGAAAGTAATCACAGGAACCTCGATGGGTTTTGGTGATATTTGTGGGCAGTTCTGTCTTGTAAAGAAAAAATCTAGTTTCTTGCTGAGCTTTTCAAGAATACTTGATTGGCGTCCGTAGATCAAGCACCGGCTGGAGTATAATTGATGATCGGAAAGCACACATTCGAGCTCCTCCATCATCACTTCGATTTCATAGCTGATTTGTAGTTTCGTTTCGAATATGACAAGGGGATTCATTGTGTAATCCGTGGAACTGTGCTGTATAAGCAAATAATCGTTACACTCGGGAACTATCATTTTCCTGGCCTTGAGAACAGGATTGCATCACCCAACATTCTGGAAGTCAGGGTTTCGGGTTTTTTGTTTGTTTTTGCTGTGACTACCGTGGATTGAGAACCTCGGCAAGCAGATATTCTACAGTGCGTACAATCTGGTGCATTTTTTAAAACATGTACCGACTGTTGTTTCAATCTGTTCTTTTGAGGTCATTGCTGTTCCTTCCTACGGTACAGATGCTGCCTGCATCACAGTATCTACGGCTTCTTGAAGGCTGCAGTGTAGCTAAACGGGGGATTGTGGGGATCTTCACACGCTGTGTAAGGGTAACGAAGGAACCATGATTATGTAGAGGGCCACAAAAAACTATCCGCTCCCAAGTGGGCAGTTGAATCTTTTGTTCCTGATTCTTTGCATTTTCGTATTGGTGATTCGCATCGTCGTTATCCACTACCACCCGCTTTCGTATGGTTTGTGACCAAATTTGGGCACACTCCTCTCAAGCACTTCCAGGAATGCTCTACTTACCCATCCATAATCTCTCCTTCCCGACCAAAGTCTATTTTCGATGTGAAGGCAACGACGCTACACTGCTAGAATCTCTGGCTTTAGTCTTGAGTTGGCATTTATGTTGAATCTCATGTTCGATAATCTTTCGAAGGATCCGAGGAATCTCTCTGCAGGTTATTCCTCACGACTACGCAGAAGGGATGCCTATGTCCGTCCTAAGTTCCATGGCTGGACTCCGCGAGAGACCCTACTTTGCGACTTCGATGCTTTTAACTTCAGCGACAAGAGTAACCTGCTTCACATCCAAATGCGAGTATGTCGAATTCCTTGAAGGATTCCAGCCCGGGATCAAGTTGCATCACCGTTTACTATTTGTTCTGTTTTTATGAAACAGATTGAACCAACCTTGACTAGCGATGAAAACAATGGTCTAAGAAATACTTTTTGATGCAAGAGATCCTGCCCTTGATTGCCAAGGCTCTAGTCTTGTAGTCAAACTCAACCTTAAGGTGCCAGCGAAATCTATCTTTCTAAGAGCCTAAGCAGACCCTCTTTAAATTCTTCCTCCACAGCCGCCCTTTCAAACCCGGGGAAGATCCTCTTACAAACGACTATTGGCAATTTTGAAGATAATTTCTAGCACTCAAGTGTAGAGATTATACACAAGAATGTCACGAAGAATTTTCATTTTCAGAAGACGGACTACCTCCTAGCGAATGCGGGCTGGCACTGCAGGTTATGCTTATGATGTGTTCGAGAGTTTATCTTGAAAAACTCATGCTTATTCCAATGCTGTCTGTGTGCAGTTCTCGCAGGATCTGAAGCATCGTGTGCAGTAGTAGTGGCCTATTTGACATGTGGAGGAAATTACTGTGTTCAAGGAGCTCATTAGTAAGGTGGGCTCAGGTGCACCATCATTTTTTCGGAGTATAATTGACAAAGTAGTCATTGGAGAATAGGTACACGTGAGATAGACCCTGTCCCTTCGGCTATGTAGACTTACGGTGAGCGCCGTGTGTTAAGTTCGCAGATAATGAAGTACCCATGGAGCAGCTACTTTCGGTGGATCTTTTTGAACACAAATAACAATTTTGCAAATGTTATGGATTATCCAGAGGCTTCTATGGAGTACATCATCACTCTCTCTCGGAGAGTATTAACACAGCCCTTGTAAGATGCCTAGTTCTCGTCTATGAGCTTCTATGTTGATTTATTTGAGAAACCAGAGTAGATTCAAAACAACCGTCATGAAGGCGATCATTAGACGAACAAGCAAGCGATCCCCTGGTGCGACCGAGATAATTCCGAACTTCAGTTTCAATTAGTCTTCGTTTGTTTTGGATTACATGAATCTCCAAGTGTACTTTTCTGATTACAAATTAGTAATCATAAGTATGTGTATTTCTCTCTCTCTCTCTCTCTCTCTCTCTCTCTCTATATATATATATATATATTTATCTATATATTTACACCCACAAATAAGCACATTCTCTTGGCTCCCTGCTGCAAATCGAATTGAATTGTGATATGAAACTGGTTCTCTAAGTGATTTTTTCTTCGCTTTGATTTGGTGCCCAAGCCTGAAATATGCTGCTCACCATGCAGAGCTGCACGTTTTGTACTGGCTGTCCAAACTGTCCAGTTGAGTACTTGCTTTCAGGAAATCAGACTGCTATTTTCACCCTGTATCATGTGAAGAACCCATCTATGAGGTGTATGCCTTTGCAGTGGATCTATGAGGTACTATTGGTGATGTATTTGATGCCCTCCTTGTGTTGCAACACATGATTCATGCTTATCTAGACAGTTTGAAGAGACTTTTTTTTTTCAAAACTAAATCGTTCTGAGACAGATAATTCAAATCTGCTGCAACCTGCACAGCTATTATGCTAGGTTGGTTTAAAGCATTGAAGTGGTTCTCAAAAGTGTTCTAACCCAAAAGAGTTGAGGTTGTAGATGACTGCACCCTTTTATTTCAAAGTTCCCTTCACATAAATCACCCCTGTTTGAGTGCTCCCTGTTCATCAAAGCTTGGTCAAGTATTCACATGTTCTATGCATTTGCCAGTTATTAAGCTGACAATGTAGAGAATCTACAAGTCCACTTTAAACTACTGTGGATATTTGGTTGCAACTGTGGCATTTCTAAAGCAGTGTTTGAACAAATCTAATGACAGTGCCTTCTGAGGGTGATATCTCAACCGCCATAGTTGTGATGCACTACAAGTGTGACCACTACAAGTATTGCTGCTGTGGATTTGTACTGTTGAATAGACCCACCATAAACTCTGACCCTGTCAAGGTCTTCACAATCCTGCAGGTAGTTATTCTATGCACTAAAACAAGTTCCTGCTTGACATTCTCCTTTTCACAATTGGCTGACCACCAACAATGTTTCCATATTCCAATTGCTATTACTTCAACTTGCATAAAGAAGCTGAGCTTCTCCCTATTTGCTCAGAATTAACTCTGCCTTGTTCAGTTTGTACCCTTGAACAACATGAACATTGATTTCAATCAATCATGAAAATGTAGCTCTGGATATTATGGTTACATCTCTAGGCATATTACTGCCATTTGACATGTGGCAGTGGGTAGAACAATCTCCACACAGAGGGGTAGTTTTCAGGAGGTTGCTATCCTGACAAGTAAAGGAGGGTGGAGGTATTTTCAACCAATTTGAAAAACATGCTTTGATTTCCAAAGTCAAACATCACTTTCATCACCATGTACAGTCAAACATCACTAAAATTGTCAGAAACTACATCCTTAACAAAAAAACACACACACACACACACACACACACTTGGAACAGACAACTGCTTCTCCATAATGCCTCCACATCACCTCTAAACCCCCATAAACTTTCAACTTCTGTCCTCAAATGTCTGCTCCATTGCTGCCAACATCCTCCACCACCACACTCTGAAACTCTTTGTGCCTGAAAGGTTCTAACGTACACACACATATATACATACAATTGTACACACACCTACATACATACAATTATACACACACATTGTTATTGGTGTGGTAATGGTAGTAACAAGTCTCCATCACTCAACATGACTTTTGGGCCCCATTTTGGATGTGGAAAACAGAACGCAAGATGGGCTTGTCCAACTCCACCATGGCGACCATAGTGAGCATTTTTCTTGTGAAAGTGTCAGGTGGCAACATGATGAAGAAGAAATACCAAGTGTGGAGGGGGGGGGGTGTCAGATGGAGGCCTTGTCTGGTCAGGTCTTCTTCTCCTCCTCCTGGTAAGGGGGGTGGGGTCGTTGGGGCACCATGACTAGTGACTGACTTGCAGAACATGTGGCCTCAGTCTGCCACTCTGCCTGTCTTGTCCCCATTGCTGGAAATTATGCTTTTTCAGTGGGTGAGATGGTCAGACCTGCTCTCCTTCCACGTCACCCCCCCCCCACACTTGGTTAAAGCTGTACCAAAGCATCAAAGCATTTGGGCCACAAACAATTTACCCCCAACAGCTTAAGTTTAACATTGCATGTTGAAAAGCCCTTTTTTCAACACCCGCCCTTGTGCAACACAGCTTACATCTCCAAATGTTGCTTTTGGATGTATATGACCCAAGTGTTACTTTTGGATCTATGTGCCTAAGAGTTGTGAGTGTGTTTGGAGCTTTGCCTTTGGGTTGTACCACATGGTTACACTTGGCAATTTGGCATGACTTTGAAATGTGTTGCATTGACCATATGCTAATGTCGAGTAGGTTTTTGGATGAGCCTTCCAAACTTTTTTCACTAGGATAGAGAAAATTATTGCTTTAATAGTGTACCTCTAGTAATTTTAACAATGTTGGTTGTATTTGTTTTATAAGACATGTTTGATTACTTTCTTGTTTAATATTTAGTACAGACTTGTACACTTAGGAATATAAATCAATAAGAATCATAATAAACTATAATTCAAAAAATAAATAAAAAACTAAAAATCAGTTTGATGATGTAATAACAAAGAAATTAAATACAAAAGAAATCACACACAACATAGGCTTTTACAACCAACATTAAAATTGAGACATGAAAAACAAGAATGAAAATATATAATATTATATTTGAATAGACATTATTAAATTGAGTTCTATTAATTAAAACATGTTGATCTTATCTAAAAAGGATTGTTTTTTACATCATCATTTAATAATTGTTCAAAATATAAAATCTTTTGACTTCTTTAAATTTTATAAATATTTTATAAATTAAAATCCATATAATTTAAAATTATGAATATGAATATATATAGATAGATATATGCTCTAAATATTTTTTATATAAAAAAACTTGAATATAATACAAAGAGACAATAAAAAGTCTTTTGATTGGCCATGAAGAAAATAACGTAGTGTCAAAGACATGAATCACAATAAACAAAAGGATCAATATTCTCTTATGTTACTTAAAAAAGTGTAGATAATTACTCAAAGATAGTATAATATTAAACTAGATTGACTATTGCCAAAGACAAGATACATAGAGGCTCTTGAAATAAGATTAAAGATAAGAAAGGCATTGATAAGGTTAAAAAAGACTTCACACTTGCTTCTATATATAATATCTCACTAAGAGCTATGTGACAAAATTCTATAGGTTCTTCCATACTTATAAGATGAATTACCTATATATACACCATTTGGCCAACTTGTATCATAAATCACCAATATCTATAGCATTTGGCCCACTTGTGGACCAATTTTTTAACCTAGCAATCACCTACAAATATATATAAAGTCAAATTTGTGTTTATGAAGCTTCTATAAAAGCTTCTATGGTTTTAATATTAAATATGTTGTATCTTACTATCTATTTGAAAAAAATATTTTATTCTTGAAGGTTTTCAGCTCTATTACATCATCTTGAAGGTTGTCACAATCTTAATATCTTGTTGGATAACTCAACAAACAATAATTTATAAGTAGAAATTATTGGCTATTGATTGTTTATCTCTTTAGTACTACAAATATATAAAAATCACAAACATAGATTGAAGATAAAATGTAATCTTCACTAAATTTTATTTTTTTATAGCAAGAAATTGCTTCATTCTTTAT